>NC_092613.1:210000-225000 GCF_047663525.1 Anas platyrhynchos | reverse complement strand
TTACAGTGCGTGCTGGTAAATGTAATTCTTGAAAACTCGGCCCGTGATTGGCTGTTCCGGCTGTCCAAGGAATGCTGGTAAATATAGTTTTCCGGCACCAGGCTTCCGGGAGGCCATGTTGGGTGCCCAGAGCATGCCTGGAAATGCAGGGTTAGGGTTAGGGTTAGGGTTAGGGCACATTTTAGCGCGCCGCCGCCCAGACACATTTTAGCGCGGCGCCACCCGGACACATTTAAGCACGGCGCCGCCTGGGCACATTTAAGCGCGGCGCCGCCCAGACACAATTTAGCGCGGCGCCGCCCGGACACATTGTACTTGTGGGGCTGGGAGGTTGTGGGGAACATCTGGAGAAGGTGCCTGTAGGGTTTGGGGGAGCACCTGCAGGGTTTGGGGTGGGATCTGTGGGGCTGGGGGGGGTCTCTATGGGGCCGGGGGGGTTTTGGGGGGGTTGTGACCCTTTGGGGTGCCCCCCCCAAAGCCCCAACCCGCGGCTGACCTAGCATTTTAGCGTGGCCGCCGTCCACCGGCAGCTTCATGCCCGTCTTCCGCTCCCAGTGGCCCGCGGGGCGCCCGGTGGCCCTACCGGCGTCACCAGCGGCCACCTTGGGGTCAACAGCGGCGATTTTGGGGTCAACGGCAGCGGTTTTGGGGTTTCGGTCTGGGGGGTGCTGATATTCCCCCTCCCGCACCCCCCCAGGCATCCTGGCCCTGCAGCTGCCCCCGGGGGGGCTCAACGCCGAGTCCTACAGATGAGAACCAGTCCCCTCCGCCCCCTAAATGCGCCCCCAGCCCCACAAATGCCCCCAGAACCCCCCAAATTGCCCCCCCCCAATTTATTCCCCCCCCCCCAGCGCCTGCCTCCACCTGGCCGAGATGCAGCGTCGGGTGCGGGAGGCACTGGCGGAACGCGAGCGGCTGCTGCGGGCACGGGTAGGACGGCGGGGGGTACAAAATTGTGGGGGGGCACCAAGGGGGGTGTGGTCCATGGGGCTTGGGGGGACCGCAAGGGTTGGGGGGAACCAAAATGAGGGGAAAACCAACTGTGCGGGGTGCGGTTGCCGGGGGGACGCATTTGCAGGGTGCACCGGGGGGGAACCAAAATGAGGGGGGAACCAAGTGTGCGGGGTGCGGTTGCCGGGGGGACGCATTTGCAGGGCGCACCGGGGGGGGGAACCAAAATGAGGGGGGAACCAAGTGTGCGGGGTGCGGTTGCCGGGGGGACGCATTTGCGGGGCGCACCGGGGGAGGAACCAAAATGAGGGGGGAACCAAGTGTGCGGGGTGCTGTTGCCGGGGGGACGCATTTCCGGGAGCACCGAGGGGGGTCCATGGGGCTTGAGGGGAACCCAAGGGTGGGGGGGGGGGGGGGGAACCAAAATGAGGGGGGAACCAAGTGTGCGGGGTGCGGTTGCCAGGGGGTTAGGGTTAGGGTTAGGGTTTTGGTTTAGGGTTAGGGTTCGTTAGGGTTAGGGCTAGGGTTATCATTAGGGGGTTAGGGGTAGTGTTAGGGGGGTAGGGTTAGGGGTTAGGGTTAGGGTTAGGGTTAGGGTTAGGGTTAGGGTTAGGGGTAGGGTTAGGGGTAGGGTTAGGGTTAGGGTTAGGGTTAGGGTTAGGGGTTAGGGTTAGGGTTAGGGTCAGGGTAAGGGTCAGAGTCAGGGTAAGCGTAGTGAGATCCTCTCCTGAGCCTATGTTATTTTCCAAAGATTGATTGACGCTTTTAAGGTTTCAGGGGTAGGGCACTAGGGTTGGGTTTCAGGGTAAGTATTCTCAGGGTTTATGTTTAGGATTTTAAGTTGTTTAGGTTTGGATTTTTAACGGTTAGTATTTTAGGGATTTGGGGGTTAAGGTTTTAAGTTTTTCAGGGTTACTGTGTTAGGGTTTTAGAGTTTATGGGTTGTAGTGTTGAAAGGTTTTTTAGGGTTAGGGTCTTAGGGATTTCTTTTTGGTCAATTATTTAGGGTTAGGGTTTTAAAATTTTATTTTTATTTATTTATTTATTTATTTATTTATTTATTTATTTATTTATTTTTTCATGTTAGGTTCTCCAGGGTTAGGGTTTGGAGTGTCCTAATTTTTTGGGTTAGGGTTTGGAGCATCTTAATTTTTTGCGTTAGGGTTTTGAGCATCTTAATATTTTGTGTTAGTGCTTTGAGTGTCTTATTTTTTTGGATTAGTGTTTGGAGCGTTTTTGGGTTTAGGTTTTTGGGTTTTTAGGTTTTAGTTTTTGGGTTTAGGTTTTGAGAGTCCTATTTTTTGGGCTTGGGATTTGAACGTCTTAATTTTGTGGGCTTGGGATTTGAACGTCTTAATTTATTGGGTGAGGAGTTTTAGGCATAGGTCTTCAGGTGTTTAGTGTGGTAAATATTTTGGGTTATGTCTGTAGGGGTTTCGAGGATTTTTAGGGTTAGGGCTTGAGGCTTTTTTGTAAAGGCGGTAAGGGCTAGGGTTACAGTGCGTGCTGGTAAATGTAATTCTTGAAAACTCGGCCCGTGATTGGCTGTTCCGGCTGTCCAAGGAATGCTGGTAAATATAGTTTTCCGGCACCAGGCTTCCGGGAGGCCATGTTGGGTGCCCAGAGCATGCCTGGAAATGCAGGGTTAGGGTTAGGGTTAGGGTTAGGGCACATTTTAGCGCGCCGCCGCCCAGACACATTTTAGCGCGGCGCCACCCGGACACATTTAAGCACGGCGCCGCCTGGGCACATTTAAGCGCGGCGCCGCCCAGACACATTTTAGCGCGGCGCCGCCCGGACACATTGTACTTGTGGGGCTGGGAGGTTGTGGGGAACATCTGGAGAAGGTGCCTGTAGGGTTTGGGGGAGCACCTGCAGGGTTTGGGGTGGGATCTGTGGGGCTGGGGGGGGTCTCTATGGGGCCGGGGGGGTTTTGGGGGGGTTGTGACCCTTTGGGGTGCCCCCCCCAAAGCCCCAACCCGCGGCTGACCTAGCATTTTAGCGTGGCCGCCGTCCACCGGCAGCTTCATGCCCGTCTTCCGCTCCCAGTGGCCCGCGGGGCGCCCGGTGGCCCTACCGGCGTCACCAGCGGCCACCTTGGGGTCAACAGCGGCGATTTTGGGGTCAACGGCAGCGGTTTTGGGGTTTCGGTCTGGGGGGTGCTGACATGCCCCCCCCCGCACCCCCCCAGGCATCCTGGCCCTGCAGCTGCCCCCGGGGGGGCTCAACGCCGAGTCCTACAGATGAGAACCAGTCCCCTCCGCCCCCTAAATGCGCCCCCAGCCCCACAAATGCCCCCAGAACCCCCCAAATTGCCCCCCCCCAATTTATTCCCCCCCCCCCAGCGCCTGCCTCCACCTGGCCGAGATGCAGCGTCGGGTGCGGGAGGCACTGGCGGAACGCGAGCGGCTGCTGCGGGCACGGGTAGGACGGCGGGGGGTACAAAATTGTGGGGGGGCACCAAGGGGGGTGTGGTCCATGGGGCTTGGGGGGACCGCAAGGGTTGGGGGGAACCAAAATGAGGGGAAAACCAAGTGTGCGGGGTGCGGTTGCCGGGGGGACGCATTTGCGGGGCGCACCGGGGGGGAACCAAAATGAGGGGGGAACCAAGTGTGCGGGGTGCGGTTGCCGGGGGGACGCATTTGCAGGGCGCACCGGGGGGGGAACCAAAATGAGGGGGGAACCAAGTGTGCGGGGTGCGGTTGCCGGGGGGACGCATTTGCGGGGCGCACCGGGGGAGGAACCAAAATGAGGGGGGAACCAAGTGTGCGGGGTGCTGTTGCCGGGGGGACGCATTTGCGGGGAGCACCGAGGGGGTTCCATGGGGCTTGAGGGGAACCCAAGGGGGGGGGGGGGGGGGAACAAAAATGAGGGGGGAACCAAGTGTGCGGGGTGCGGTTGCCAGGGGGTTAGGGTTAGGGTTAGGGTTTTGGTTTAGGGTTAGGGTTCGTTAGGGTTAGGGCTAGGGTTATCATTAGGGGGTTAGGGGTAGTGTTAGGGGGGTAGGGTTAGGGGTTAGGGTTAGGGTTAGGGTTAGGGTTAGGGTTAGGGTTAGGGGTAGGGGTAGGGGTAGGGTTAGGGTTAGGGTTAGGGTTAGGGTTAGGGGTTAGGGTTAGGGTTAGGGTCAGGGTAAGGGTCAGAGTCAGGGTAAGCGTAGTGAGATCCTCTCCTGAGCCTATGTTATTTTCCAAAGATTGATTGACGCTTTTAAGGTTTCAGGGGTAGGGCACTAGGGTTGGGTTTCAGGGTAAGTATTCTCAGGGTTTATGTTTAGGATTTTAAGTTGTTTAGGTTTGGATTTTTAACGGTTAGTATTTTAGGGATTTGGGGGTTAAGGTTTTAAGTTTTTCAGGGTTACTGTGTTAGGGTTTTAGAGTTTATGGGTTGTAGTGTTGAAAGGTTTTTTAGGGTTAGGGTCTTAGGGTTTTCTTTTTGGTCAATTATTTAGGGTTAGGGTTTTAAAATTTTATTTTTATTTATTTATTTATTTATTTATTTATTTATTTATTTTTTCATGTTAGGTTCTCCAGGGTTAGGGTTTGGAGTGTCCTAATTTTTTGGGTTAGGGTTTGGAGCATCTTAATTTTTTGCGTTAGGGTTTTGAGCATCTTAATATTTTGTGTTAGTGCTTTGAGTGTCTTATTTTTTTGGATTAGTGTTTGGAGCGTTTTTGGGTTTAGGTTTTTGGGTTTTTAGGTTTTAGTTTTTGGGTTTAGGTTTTGAGAGTCCTATTTTTTCGGCTTGGGATTTGAACGTCTTAATTTTGTGGGCTTGGGATTTGAACGTCTTAATTTATTGGGTGAGGAGTTTTAGGCATAGGTCTTCAGGTGTTTAGTGTGGTAAATATTTTGGGTTATGTCTGTAGGGGTTTCGAGGATTTTTAGGGTTAGGGCTTGAGGCTTTTTTGTAAAGGCGGTAAGGGCTAGGGTTACAGTGCGTGCTGGTAAATGTAATTCTTGAAAACTCGGCCCGTGATTGGCTGTTCCGGCTGTCCAAGGAATGCTGGTAAATATAGTTTTCCGGCACCAGGCTTCCGGGAGGCCATGTTGGGTGCCCAGAGCATGCCTGGAAATGCAGGGTTAGGGTTAGGGTTAGGGTTAGGGCACATTTTAGCGCGCCGCCGCCCAGACACATTTTAGCGCGGCGCCACCCGGACACATTTAAGCACGGCGCCGCCTGGGCACATTTAAGCGCGGCGCCGCCCAGACACAATTTAGCGCGGCGCCGCCCGGACACATTGTACTTGTGGGGCTGGGAGGTTGTGGGGAACATCTGGAGAAGGTGCCTGTAGGGTTTGGGGGAGCACCTGCAGGGTTTGGGGTGGGATCTGTGGGGCTGGGGGGGGTCTCTATGGGGCCGGGGGGGTTTTGGGGGGGTTGTGACCCTTTGGGGTGCCCCCCCCAAAGCCCCAACCCGCGGCTGACCTAGCATTTTAGCGTGGCCGCCGTCCACCGGCAGCTTCATGCCCGTCTTCCGCTCCCAGTGGCCCGCGGGGCGCCCGGTGGCCCTACCGGCGTCACCAGCGGCCACCTTGGGGTCAACAGCGGCGATTTTGGGGTCAACGGCAGCGGTTTTGGGGTTTCGGTCTGGGGGGTGCTGATATTCCCCCTCCCGCACCCCCCCAGGCATCCTGGCCCTGCAGCTGCCCCCGGGGGGGCTCAACGCCGAGTCCTACAGATGAGAACCAGTCCCCTCCGCCCCCTAAATGCGCCCCCAGCCCCACAAATGCCCCCAGAACCCCCCAAATTGCCCCCCCCCAATTTATTCCCCCCCCCCCAGCGCCTGCCTCCACCTGGCCGAGATGCAGCGTCGGGTGCGGGAGGCACTGGCGGAACGCGAGCGGCTGCTGCGGGCACGGGTAGGACGGCGGGGGGTACAAAATTGTGGGGGGGCACCAAGGGGGGTGTGGTCCATGGGGCTTGGGGGGACCGCAAGGGTTGGGGGGAACCAAAATGAGGGGAAAACCAACTGTGCGGGGTGCGGTTGCCGGGGGGACGCATTTGCAGGGTGCACCGGGGGGGAACCAAAATGAGGGGGGAACCAAGTGTGCGGGGTGCGGTTGCCGGGGGGACGCATTTGCAGGGCGCACCGGGGGGGGGAACCAAAATGAGGGGGGAACCAAGTGTGCGGGGTGCGGTTGCCGGGGGGACGCATTTGCGGGGCGCACCGGGGGAGGAACCAAAATGAGGGGGGAACCAAGTGTGCGGGGTGCTGTTGCCGGGGGGACGCATTTCCGGGAGCACCGAGGGGGGTCCATGGGGCTTGAGGGGAACCCAAGGGTGGGGGGGGGGGGGGGGAACCAAAATGAGGGGGGAACCAAGTGTGCGGGGTGCGGTTGCCAGGGGGTTAGGGTTAGGGTTAGGGTTTTGGTTTAGGGTTAGGGTTCGTTAGGGTTAGGGCTAGGGTTATCATTAGGGGGTTAGGGGTAGTGTTAGGGGGGTAGGGTTAGGGGTTAGGGTTAGGGTTAGGGTTAGGGTTAGGGTTAGGGTTAGGGGTAGGGTTAGGGGTAGGGTTAGGGTTAGGGTTAGGGTTAGGGTTAGGGGTTAGGGTTAGGGTTAGGGTCAGGGTAAGGGTCAGAGTCAGGGTAAGCGTAGTGAGATCCTCTCCTGAGCCTATGTTATTTTCCAAAGATTGATTGACGCTTTTAAGGTTTCAGGGGTAGGGCACTAGGGTTGGGTTTCAGGGTAAGTATTCTCAGGGTTTATGTTTAGGATTTTAAGTTGTTTAGGTTTGGATTTTTAACGGTTAGTATTTTAGGGATTTGGGGGTTAAGGTTTTAAGTTTTTCAGGGTTACTGTGTTAGGGTTTTAGAGTTTATGGGTTGTAGTGTTGAAAGGTTTTTTAGGGTTAGGGTCTTAGGGTTTTCTTTTTGGTCAATTATTTAGGGTTAGGGTTTTAAAATTTTATTTTTATTTATTTATTTATTTATTTATTTATTTATTTATTTTTTCTGGTTAGGTTCTCCAGGGTTAGGGTTTGGAGTGTCCTAATTTTTTGGTTTAGCGTTTGGAGCATCTTAATTTTTTGCGTTAGGGTTTTGAGCATCTTAATATTTTGTGTTAGTGCTTTGAGTGTCTTATTTTTTTGGATTAGTGTTTGGAGCGTTTTTGGGTTTAGGTTTTTGGGTTTTTAGGTTTTAGTTTTTGGGTTTAGGTTTTGAGAGTCCTATTTTTTGGGCTTGGGATTTGAACGTCTTAATTTTGTGGGCTTGGGATTTGAACGTCTTAATTTATTGGGTGAGGAGTTTTAGGCATAGGTCTTCAGGTGTTTAGTGTGGTAAATATTTTGGGTTATGTCTGTAGGGGTTTCGAGGATTTTTAGGGTTAGGGCTTGAGGCTTTTTTGTAAAGGCGGTAAGGGCTAGGGTTACAGTGCGTGCTGGTAAATGTAATTCTTGAAAACTCGGCCCGTGATTGGCTGTTCCGGCTGTCCAAGGAATGCTGGTAAATATAGTTTTCCGGCACCAGGCTTCCGGGAGGCCATGTTGGGTGCCCAGAGCATGCCTGGAAATGCAGGGTTAGGGTTAGGGTTAGGGTTAGGGCACATTTTAGCGCGCCGCCGCCCAGACACATTTTAGTGCGGCGCCGCCCGGACACATTTAAGCACGGCGCCGCCTGGGCACATTTAAGCGCGGCGCCGCCCAGACACATTTTAGCGCGGCGCCGCCCGGACACATTGTACTTGTGGGGCTGGGAGGTTGTGGGGAACATCTGGAGAAGGTGCCTGTAGGGTTTGGGGGAGCACCTGCAGGGTTTGGGGTGGGATCTGTGGGGCTGGGGGGGGTCTCTATGGGGCCGGGGGGGTTTTGGGGGGGTTGTGACCCTTTGGGGTGCCCCCCCCAAAGCCCCAACCCGCGGCTGACCTAGCATTTTAGCGTGGCCGCCGTCCACCGGCAGCTTCATGCCCGTCTTCCGCTCCCAGTGGCCCGCGGGGCGCCCGGTGGCCCTACCGGCGTCACCAGCGGCCACCTTGGGGTCAACAGCGGCGATTTTGGGGTCAACGGCAGCGGTTTTGGGGTTTCGGTCTGGGGGGTGCTGACATGCCCCCCCCCGCACCCCCCCAGGCATCCTGGCCCTGCAGCTGCCCCCGGGGGGGCTCAACGCCGAGTCCTACAGATGAGAACCAGTCCCCTCCGCCCCCTAAATGCGCCCCCAGCCCCACAAATGCCCCCAGAACCCCCCAAATTGCCCCCCCCCAATTTATTCCCCCCCCCCCAGCGCCTGCCTCCACCTGGCCGAGATGCAGCGTCGGGTGCGGGAGGCACTGGCGGAACGCGAGCGGCTGCTGCGGGCACGGGTAGGACGGCGGGGGGTACAAAATTGTGGGGGGGCACCAAGGGGGGTGTGGTCCATGGGGCTTGGGGGGACCGCAAGGGTTGGGGGGAACCAAAATGAGGGGAAAACCAAGTGTGCGGGGTGCGGTTGCCGGGGGGACGCATTTGCGGGGCGCACCGGGGGGGAACCAAAATGAGGGGGGAACCAAGTGTGCGGGGTGCGGTTGCCGGGGGGACGCATTTGCAGGGCGCACCGGGGGGGGAACCAAAATGAGGGGGGAACCAAGTGTGCGGGGTGCGGTTGCCGGGGGGACGCATTTGCGGGGCGCACCGGGGGAGGAACCAAAATGAGGGGGGAACCAAGTGTGCGGGGTGCTGTGGCCGGGGGGACGCCTTTGCGGGGAGAACCGAGGGGGGTCCATGGGGCTTGAGGGGAACCCAAGGGGGGGGGGGGGGGGAACCAAAATGAGGGGGGAACCAAGTGTGCGGGGTGCGGTTGCCAGGGGGTTAGGGTTAGGGTTAGGGTTTTGGTTTAGGGTTAGGGTTCGTTAGGGTTAGGGCTAGGGTTATCATTAGGGGGTTAGGGGTAGTGTTAGGGGGGTAGGGTTAGGGTTAGGGTTAGGGTTAGGGTTAGGGTTAGGGTTAGGGTTAGGGGTAGGGGTAGGGTTAGTGTTAGGGTTAGGGTTAGGGTTAGGGGTTAGGGTTAGGGTTAGGGTCAGGGTAAGGGTCAGAGTCAGGGTAAGCGTAGTGAGATCCTCTCCTGAGCCTATGTTATTTTCCAAAGATTGATTGACGCTTTTAAGGTTTCAGGGGTAGGGCACTAGGGTTGGGTTTCAGGGTAAGTATTCTCAGGGTTTATGTTTAGGATTTTAAGTTGTTTAGGTTTGGATTTTTAACGGTTAGTATTTTAGGGATTTGGGGGTTAAGGTTTTAAGTTTTTCAGGGTTACTGTGTTAGGGTTTTAGAGTTTATGGGTTGTAGTGTTGAAAGGTTTTTTAGGGTTAGGGTCTTAGGGTTTTCTTTTTGGTCAATTATTTAGGGTTAGGGTTTTAAAATTTTATTTTTATTTATTTATTTATTTATTTATTTATTTATTTATTTTTTCATGTTAGGTTCTCCAGGGTTAGGGTTTGGAGTGTCCTAATTTTTTGGGTTAGGGTTTGGAGCATCTTAATTTTTTGCGTTAGGGTTTTGAGCATCTTAATATTTTGTGTTAGTGCTTTGAGTGTCTTATTTTTTTGGATTAGTGTTTGGAGCGTTTTTGGGTTTAGGTTTTTGGGTTTTTAGGTTTTAGTTTTTGGGTTTAGGTTTTGAGAGTCCTATTTTTTGGGCTTGGGATTTGAACGTCTTAATTTTGTGGGCTTGGGATTTGAACGTCTTAATTTATTGGGTGAGGAGTTTTAGGCATAGGTCTTCAGGTGTTTAGTGTGGTAAATATTTTGGGTTATGTCTGTAGGGGTTTCGAGGATTTTTAGGGTTAGGGCTTGAGGCTTTTTTGTAAAGGCGGTAAGGGCTAGGGTTACAGTGCGTGCTGGTAAATGTAATTCTTGAAAACTCGGCCCGTGATTGGCTGTTCCGGCTGTCCAAGGAATGCTGGTAAATATAGTTTTCCGGCACCAGGCTTCCGGGAGGCCATGTTGGGTGCCCAGAGCATGCCTGGAAATGCAGGGTTAGGGTTAGGGTTAGGGTTAGGGTTAGGGCACATTTTAGCGCGCCGCCGCCCAGACACATTTTAGTGCGGCGCCGCCCGGACACATTTAAGCACGGCGCCGCCTGGGCACATTTAAGCGCGGCGCCGCCCAGACACATTTTAGCGCGGCGCCGCCCGGACACATTGTACTTGTGGGGCTGGGAGGTTGTGGGGAACATCTGGAGAAGGTGCCTGTAGGGTTTGGGGGAGCACCTGCAGGGTTTGGGGTGGGATCTGTGGGGCTGGGGGGGGTCTCTATGGGGCCGGAGGGGTTTTGGGGGGGTTGTGACCCTTTGGGGTGCCCCCCCCAAAGCCCCAACCCGCGGCTGACCTAGCATTTTAGCGTGGCCGCCGTCCACCGGCAGCTTCATGCCCGTCTTCCGCTCCCAGTGGCCCGCGGGGCGCCCGGTGGCCCTACCGGCGTCACCAGCGGCCACCTTGGGGTCAACAGCGGCGATTTTGGGGTCAACGGCAGCGGTTTTGGGGTTTCGGTCTGGGGGGTGCTGACATGCCCCCCCCCGCACCCCCCCAGGCATCCTGGCCCTGCAGCTGCCCCCGGGGGGGCTCAACGCCGAGTCCTACAGATGAGAACCAGTCCCCTCCGCCCCCTAAATGCGCCCCCAGCCCCACAAATGCCCCCAGAACCCCCCAAATTGCCCCCCCCCAATTTATTCCCCCCCCCCCAGCGCCTGCCTCCACCTGGCCGAGATGCAGCGTCGGGTGCGGGAGGCACTGGCGGAACGCGAGCGGCTGCTGCGGGCACGGGTAGGACGGCGGGGGGTACAAAATTGTGGGGGGGCACCAAGGGGGGTGTGGTCCATGGGGCTTGGGGGGACCGCAAGGGTTGGGGGGAACCAAAATGAGGGGAAAACCAAGTGTGCGGGGTGCGGTTGCCGGGGGGACGCATTTGCGGGGCGCACCGGGGGGGAACCAAAATGATGGGGGAACCAAGTGTGCGGGGTGCGGTTGCCGGGGGGACGCATTTGCAGGGCGCACCGGGGGGGGACCAAAATGAGGGGGGAACCAAGTGTGCGGGGTGCGGTTGCCGGGGGGACGCATTTGCGGGGCTCACCGGGGGAGGAACCAAAATGAGGGGGGAACCAAGTGTGCGGGGTGCTGTTGCCGGGGGGACGCATTTGCGGGGAGCACCGAGGGGGGTCCATGGGGCTTGAGGGGAACCCAAGGGGGGGGGGGGGGGGGGAACCAAAATGAGGGAGGAACCAAGTGTGCGGGGTGCGGTTGCCAGGGGGTTAGGGTTAGGGTTAGGGTTTTGGTTTAGGGTTAGGGTTCGTTAGGGTTAGGGCTAGGGTTATCATTAGGGGGTTAGGGGTAGTGTTAGGGGGGTAGGGTTAGGGGTTAGGGTTAGGGTTAGGGTTAGGGTTAGGGTTAGGGTTAGGGTTAGGGGTAGGGGTAGGGGTAGGGTTAGGGTTAGGGTTAGGGTTAGGGGTTAGGGTTAGGGTTAGGGTCAGGGTAAGGGTCAGAGTCAGGGTAAGCGTAGTGAGATCCTCTCCTGAGCCTATGTTATTTTCCAAAGATTGATTGACGCTTTTAAGGTTTCAGGGGTAGGGCACTAGGGTTGGGTTTCAGGGTAAGTATTCTCAGGGTTTATGTTTAGGATTTTAAGTTGTTTAGGTTTGGATTTTTAACGGTTAGTATTTTAGGGATTTGGGGGTTAAGGTTTTAAGTTTTTCAGGGTTACTGTGTTAGGGTTTTAGAGTTTATGGGTTGTAGTGTTGAAAGGTTTTTTAGGGTTAGGGTCTTAGGGTTTTCTTTTTGGTCAATTATTTAGGGTTAGGGTTTTAAAATTTTATTTTTATTTATTTATTTATTTATTTATTTATTTATTTATTTATTTATTTTTTCTGGTTAGGTTCTCCAGGGTTAGGGTTTGGAGTGTCCTAATTTTTTGGGTTAGGGTTTGGAGCATCTTAATTTTTTGCGTTAGGGTTTTGAGCATCTTAATATTTTGTGTTAGTGCTTTGAGTGTCTTATTTTTTTGGATTAGTGTTTGGAGCGTTTTTGGGTTTAGGTTTTTGGGTTTTTAGGTTTTAGTTTTTGGGTTTAGGTTTTGAGAGTCCTATTTTTTGGGCTTGGGATTTGAACGTCTTAATTTTGTGGGCTTGGGATTTGAACGTCTTAATTTATTGGGTGAGGAGTTTTAGGCATAGGTCTTCAGGTGTTTAGTGTGGTAAATATTTTGGGTTATGTCTGTAGGGGTTTCGAGGATTTTTAGGGTTAGGGCTTGAGGCTTTTTTGTAAAGGCGGTAAGGGCTAGGGTTACAGTGCGTGCTGGTAAATGTAATTCTTGAAAACTCGGCCCGTGATTGGCTGTTCCGGCTGTCCAAGGAATGCTGGTAAATATAGTTTTCCGGCACCAGGCTTCCGGGAGGCCATGTTGGGTGCCCAGAGCATGCCTGGAAATGCAGGGTTAGGGTTAGGGTTAGGGTTAGGGCACATTTTAGCGCGCCGCCGCCCAGACACATTTTAGCGCGGCGCCGCCCGGACACATTTAAGCACGGCGCCACCTGGGCACATTTAAGCGCGGCGCCGCCCAGACACATTTTAGCGCGGCGCCGCCCGGACACATTGTACTTGTGGGGCTAGGAGGTTGTGGGGAACATCTGGAGAAGGTGCCTGTAGGGTTTGGGGGAGCACCTGCAGGGTTTGGGGTGGGATCTGTGGGGCTGGGGGGGGTCTCTATGGGGCCGGAGGGGTTTTGGGGGGGTTGTGACCCTTTGGGGTGCCCCCCCCAAAGCCCCAACCCGCGGCTGACCTAGCATTTTAGCGTGGCCGCCGTCCACCGGCAGCTTCATGCCCGTCTTCCGCTCCCAGTGGCCCGCGGGGCGCCCGGTGGCCCTACCGGCGTCACCAGCGGCCACCTTGGGGTCAACAGCGGCGATTTTGGGGTCAACGGCAGCGGTTTTGGGGTTTCGGTCTGGGGGGTGCTGACATGCCCCCCCCCGCACCCCCCCAGGCATCCTGGCCCTGCAGCTGCCCCCGGGGGGGCTCAACGCCGAGTCCTACAGATGAGAACCAGTCCCCTCCGCCCCCTAAATGCGCCCCCAGCCCCACAAATGCCCCCAGAACCCCCCAAATTGCCCCCCCCCAATTTATTCCCCCCCCCCCAGCGCCTGCCTCCACCTGGCCGAGATGCAGCGTCGGGTGCGGGAGGCACTGGCGGAACGCGAGCGGCTGCTGCGGGCACGGGTAGGACGGCGGGGGGTACAAAATTGTGGGGGGGCACCAAGGGGGGTGTGGTCCATGGGGCTTGGGGGGACCGCAAGGGTTGGGGGGAACCAAAATGAGGGGAAAACCAAGTGTGCGGGGTGCGGTTGCCGGGGGGACGCATTTGCGGGGCGCACCGGGGGGGAACCAAAATGATGGGGGAACCAAGTGTGCGGGGTGCGGTTGCCGGGGGGACGCATTTGCAGGGCGCACCGGGGGGGACCAAAATGAGGGGGGAACCAAGTGTGCGGGGTGCGGTTGCCGGGGGGACGCATTTGCGGGGCTCACCGGGGGAGGAACCAAAATGAGGGGGGAACCAAGTGTGCGGGGTGCTGTTGCCGGGGGGACGCATTTGCGGGGAGCACCGAGGGGGGTCCATGGGGCTTGAGGGGAACCCAAGGGGGGGGGGGGGGGGGGAACCAAAATGAGGGAGGAACCAAGTGTGCGGGGTGCGGTTGCCAGGGGGTTAGGGTTAGGGTTAGGGTTTTGGTTTAGGGTTAGGGTTCGTTAGGGTTAGGGCTAGGGTTATCATTAGGGGGTTAGGGGTAGTGTTAGGGGGGTAGGGTTAGGGGTTAGGGTTAGGGTTAGGGTTAGGGTTAGGGTTAGGGTTAGGGTTAGGGGTAGGGGTAGGGGTAGGGTTAGGGTTAGGGTTAGGGTTAGGGTTAGGGGTTAGGGTTAGGGTTAGGGTCAGGGTAAGGGTCAGAGTCAGGGTAAGCGTAGTGAGATCCTCTCCTGAGCCTATGTTATTTTCCAAAGATTGATTGACGCTTTTAAGGTTTCAGGGGTAGGGCACTAGGGTTGGGTTTCAGGGTAAGTATTCTCAGGGTTTATGTTTAGGATTTTAAGTTGTTTAGGTTTGGATTTTTAACGGTTAGTATTTTAGGGATTTGGGGGTTAAGGTTTTAAGTTTTTCAGGGTTACTGTGTTAGGGTTTTAGAGTTTATGGGTTGTAGTGTTGAAAGGTTTTTTAGGGTTAGGGTCTTAGGGTTTTCTTTTTGGTCAATTATTTAGGGTTAGGGTTTTAAAATTTTATTTTTATTTATTTATTTATTTATTTATTTATTTATTTATTTATTTATTTTTTCTGGTTAGGTTCTCCAGGGTTAGGGTTTGGAGTGTCCTAATTTTTTGGGTTAGGGTTTGGAGCATCTTAATTTTTTGCGTTAGGGTTTTGAGCATCTTAATATTTTGTGTTAGTGCTTTGAGTGTCTTATTTTTTTGGATTAGTGTTTGGAGCGTTTTTGGGTTTAGGTTTTTGGGTTTTTAGGTTTTAGTTTTTGGGTTTAGGTTTTGAGAGTCCTATTTTTTGGGCTTGGGATTTGAACGTCTTAATTTTGTGGGCTTGGGATTTGAACGTCTTAATTTATTGGGTGAGGAGTTTTAGGCATAGGTCTTCAGGTGTTTAGTGTGGTAAATATTTTGGGTTATGTCTGTAGGGGTTTCGAGGATTTTTAGGGTTAGGGCTTGAGGCTTTTTTGTAAAGGCGGTAAGGGCTAGGGTTACAGTGCGTGCTGGTAAATGTAATTCTTGAAAACTCGGCCCGTGATTGGCTGTTCCGGCTGTCCAAGGAATGCTGGTAAATATAGTTTTCCGGCACCAGGCTTCCGGGAGGCCATGTTGGGTGCCCAGAGCATGCCTGGAAATGCAGGGTTAGGGTTAGGGTTAGGGTTAGGGCACATTTTAGCGCGCCGCCGCCCAGACACATTTTAGCGCGGCGCCGCCCGGACACATTTAAGCACGGCGCCGCCTGGGCACATTTAAGCGCGGCGCCGCCCAGACACATTTTAGCGCGGCGCCGCCCGGACACATTGTACTTGTGGGGCTGGGAGGTTGTGGGGAACATCTGGAGAAGGTGCCTGTAG
>NC_092613.1:187500-200000 GCF_047663525.1 Anas platyrhynchos | reverse complement strand
GGACGGCGGGGGGTACAAAATTGTGGGGGGGCACCAAGGGGGGTGTGGTCCATGGGGCTTGGGGGGACCGCAAGGGTTGGGGGGAACCAAAATGAGGGGAAAACCAAGTGTGCGGGGTGCGGTTGCCGGGGGGACGCATTTGCGGGGCGCACCGGGGGGGAACCAAAATGAGGGGGGAACCAAGTGTGCGGGGTGCGGTTGCCGGGGGGACGCATTTGCAGGGCGCACCGGGGGGGGAACCAAAATGAGGGGGGAACCAAGTGTGCGGGGTGCGGTTGCCGGGGGGACGCATTTGCGGGGCGCACCGGGGGAGGAACCAAAATGAGGGGGGAACCAAGTGTGCGGGGTGCTGTTGCCGGGGGGACGCATTTCCGGGAGCACCGAGGGGTGTCCATGGGGCTTGAGGGGAACCCAAGGGGGGGGGGGGGGGGGGGGAACCAAAATGAGGGGGGAGCCAAGTGTGCGGGGTGCGGTTGCCAGGGGGTTAGGGTTAGGGTTAGGGTTTTGGTTTAGGGTTAGGGTTCGTTAGGGTTAGGGCTAGGGTTATCATTAGGGGGTTAGGGGTAGTGTTAGGGGGGTAGGGTTAGGGGTTAGGGTTAGGGTTAGGGTTAGGGTTAGGGTTAGGGTTAGGGTTAGGGTTAGGGGTAGGGTTAGGGTTAGGGTTAGGGTTAGGGTTAGGGTTAGGGTTAGGGGTTAGGGTTAGGGTTAGGGTCAGGGTAAGGGTCAGAGTCAGGGTAAGCGTAGTGAGATCCTCTCCTGAGCCTATGTTATTTTCCAAAGATTGATTGACACTTTTAAGGTTTCAGGGGTAGGGCACTAGGGTTGGGTTTCAGGGTAAGTATTCTCAGGGTTTATGTTTAGGATTTTAAGTTGTTTAGGTTTGGATTTTTAACGGTTAGTATTTTAGGGATTTGGGGGTTAAGGTTTTAAGTTTTTCAGGGTTACTGTGTTAGGGTTTTAGAGTTTATGGGTTGTAGTGTTGAAAGGTTTTTTAGGGTTAGGGTCTTAGGGTTTTCTTTTTGGTCAATTATTTAGGGTTAGGGTTTTAAAATTTTATTTTTATTTATTTATTTATTTATTTATTTATTTATTTATTTATTTTTTCATGTTAGGTTCTCCAGGGTTAGGGTTTGGAGTGTCCTAATTTTTTGGGTTAGGGTTTGGAGCATCTTAATTTTTTGCGTTAGGGTTTTGAGCATCTTAATATTTTGTGTTAGTGCTTTGAGTGTCTTATTTTTTTGGATTAGTGTTTGGAGCGTTTTTGGGTTTAGGTTTTTGGGTTTTTAGGTTTTAGTTTTTGGGTTTAGGTTTTGAGAGTCCTATTTTTTGGGCTTGGGATTTGAACGTCTTAATTTTGTGGGCTTGGGATTTGAACGTCTTAATTTATTGGGTGAGGAGTTTTAGGCATAGGTCTTCAGGTGTTTAGTGTGGTAAATATTTTGGGTTATGTCTGTAGGGGTTTCGAGGATTTTTAGGGTTAGGGCTTGAGGCTTTTTTGTAAAGGCGGTAAGGGCTAGGGTTACAGTGCGTGCTGGTAAATGTAATTCTTGAAAACTCGGCCCGTGATTGGCTGTTCCGGCTGTCCAAGGAATGCTGGTAAATATAGTTTTCCGGCACCAGGCTTCCGGGAGGCCATGTTGGGTGCCCAGAGCATGCCTGGAAATGCAGGGTTAGGGTTAGGGTTAGGGTTAGGGCACATTTTAGCGCGCCGCCGCCCAGACACATTTTAGCGCGGCGCCGCCCGGACACATTTAAGCACGGCGCCGCCTGGGCACATTTAAGCGCGGCGCCGCCCAGACACATTTTAGCGCGGCGCCGCCCGGACACATTGTACTTGTGGGGCTGGGAGGTTGTGGGGAACATCTGGAGAAGGTGCCTGTAGGGTTTGGGGGAGCACCTGCAGGGTTTGGGGTGGGATCTGTGGGGCTGGGGGGGGTCTCTATGGGGCCGGGGGGGTTTTGGGGGGGTTGTGACCCTTTGGGGTGCCCCCCCCAAAGCCCCAACCCGCGGCTGACCTAGCATTTTAGCGTGGCCGCCGTCCACCGGCAGCTTCATGCCCGTCTTCCGCTCCCAGTGGCCCGCGGGGCGCCCGGTGGCCCTACAGGCGTCACCAGCGGCCACCTTGGGGTCAACAGCGGCGATTTTGGGGTCAACGGCAGCGGTTTTGGGGTTTCGGTCTGGGGGGTGCTGACATGCCCCCCCCCGCACCCCCCCAGGCATCCTGGCCCTGCAGCTGCCCCCGGGGGGGCTCAACGCCGAGTCCTACAGATGAGAACCAGTCCCCTCCGCCCCCTAAATGCGCCCCCAGCCCCACAAATGCCCCCAGAACCCCCCAAATTGCCCCCCCCCAATTTATTCCCCCCCCCCCAGCGCCTGCCTCCACCTGGCCGAAATGCAGCGTCGGGTGCGGGAGGCACTGGCGGAAAGCGAGCGGCTGCTGCGGGCACGGGTAGGACGGCGGGGGGTACAAAATTGTGGGGGGGCACCAAGGGGGGTGTGGTCCATGGGGCTTGGGGGGACCGCAAGGGTTGGGGGGAACCAAAATGAGGGGAAAACCAAGTGTGCGGGGTGCGGTTGCCGGGGGGACGCATTTGCGGGGCGCACCGGGGGGGAACCAAAATGAGGGGGGAACCAAGTGTGCGGGGTGCGGTTGCCGGGGGGACGCATTTGCAGGGCGCACCGGGGGGGGGACCAAAATGAGGGGGGAACCAAGTGTGCGGGGTGCGGTTGCCGGGGGGACGCATTTGCGGGGCTCACCGGGGGAGGAACCAAAATGAGGGGGGAACCAAGTGTGCGGGGTGCTGTTGCCGGGGGGACGCATTTGCGGGGAGCACCGAGGGGGGTCCATGGGGCTTGAGGGGAACCCAAGGGGGGGGGGGGGGGGGGAACCAAAATGAGGGGGGAACCAAGTGTGCGGGGTGCGGTTGCCAGGGGGTTAGGGTTAGGGTTAGGGTTTTGGTTTAGGGTTAGGGTTCGTTAGGGTTAGGGCTAGGGTTATCATTAGGGGGTTAGGGGTAGTGTTAGGGGGGTAGGGTTAGGGGTTAGGGTTAGGGTTAGGGTTAGGGTTAGGGTTAGGGTTAGGGTTAGGGGTAGGGGTAGGGTTAGGGTTAGGGTTAGGGTTAGGGTTAGGGGTTAGGGTTAGGGTTAGGGTCAGGGTAAGGGTCAGAGTCAGGGTAAGCGTAGTGAGATCCTCTCCTGAGCCTATGTTATTTTCCAAAGATTGATTGACGCTTTTAAGGTTTCAGGGGTAGGGCACTAGGGTTGTGTTTCAGGGTAAGTATTCTCAGGGTTTATGTTTAGGATTTTAAGTTGTTTAGGTTTGGATTTTTAACGGTTAGTATTTTAGGGATTTGGGGGTTAAGGTTTTAAGTTTTTCAGGGTTACTGTGTTAGGGTTTTAGAGTTTATGGGTTGTAGTGTTGAAAGGTTTTTTAGGGTTAGGGTCTTAGGGTTTTCTTTTTGGTCAATTATTTAGGGTTAGGGTTTTAAAATTTTATTTTTATTTATTTATTTATTTATTTATTTATTTATTTATTTTTTCATGTTAGGTTCTCCAGGGTTAGGTTTTGGAGTGTCCTAATTGTTTGGGTTAGGGTTTGGAGCATCTTAATTTTTTGCGTTAGGGTTTTGAGCATCTTAATATTTTGTGTTAGTGCTTTGAGTGTCTTATTTTTTTGGATTAGTGTTTGGAGCGTTTTTGGGTTTAGGTTTTTGGGTTTTTAGGTTTTAGTTTTTGGGTTTAGGTTTTGAGAGTCCTATTTTTTGGGCTTGGGATTTGAACGTCTTAATTTTGTGGGCTTGGGATTTGAACGTCTTAATTTATTGGGTGAGGAGTTTTAGGCATAGGTCTTCAGGTGTTTAGTGTGGTAAATATTTTGGGTTATGTCTGTAGGGGTTTCGAGGATTTTTAGGGTTAGGGCTTGAGGCTTTTTTGTAAAGGCGGTAAGGGCTAGGGTTACAGTGCGTGCTGGTAAATGTAATTCTTGAAAACTCGGCCCGTGATTGGCTGTTCCGGCTGTCCAAGGAATGCTGGTAAATATAGTTTTCCGGCACCAGGCTTCCGGGAGGCCATGTTGGGTGCCCAGAGCATGCCTGGAAATGCAGGGTTAGGGTTAGGGTTAGGGTTAGGGCACATTTTAGCGCGCCGCCGCCCAGACACATTTTAGCGCGGCGCCGCCCGGACACATTTAAGCACGGTGCCGCCTGGGCACATTTAAGCACGGCGCCGCCCAGACACATTTTAGCGCGGCGCCGCCCGGACACATTGTACTTGTGGGGCTGGGAGGTTGTGGGGAACATCTGGAGAAGGTGCCTGTAGGGTTTGGGGGAGCACCTGCAGGGTCTGGGGTGGGATCTGTGGGGCTGGGGGGGGTCTCTATGGGGCCGGGGGGGTTTTGGGGGGGTTGTGACCCTTTGGGGTGCCCCCCCCAAAGCCCCAACCCGCGGCTGACCTAGCATTTTAGCGTGGCCGCCGTCCACCGGCAGCTTCATGCCCGTCTTCCGCTCCCAGTGGCCCGTGGGGCGCCCGGTGGCCCTACCGGCGTCACCAGCGGCCACCTTGGGGTCAACAGCGGCGATTTTGGGGTCAACGGCAGCGGTTTTGGGGTTTCGGTCTGGGGGGTGCTGACATGCCCCCCCCCGCACCCCCCCAGGCATCCTGGCCCTGCAGCTGCCCCCGGGGGGGCTCAACGCCGAGTCCTACAGATGAGAACCAGTCCCCTCCGCCCCCTAAATGCGCCCCCAGCCCCACAAATGCCCCCAGAACCCCCCAAATTGCCCCCCCCCAATTTATTCCCCCCCCCCCAGCGCCTGCCTCCACCTGGCCGAGATGCAGCGTCGGGTGCGGGAGGCACTGGCGGAACGCGAGCGGCTGCTGCGGGCACGGGTAGGACGGCGGGGGGTACAAAATTGTGGGGGGGCACCAAGGGGGGTGTGGTCCATGGGGCTTGGGGGGACCGCAAGGGTTGGGGGGAACCAAAATGAGGGGAAAACCAAGTGTGCGGGGTGCGGTTGCCGGGGGGACGCATTTGTGGGGCGCACCGGGGGGGAACCAAAATGAGGGGGGAACCAAGTGTGCGGGGTGCGGTTGCCGGGGGGACGCATTTGCAGGGCGCACCGGGGGGGAACCAAAATGAGGGGGGAACCAAGTGTGCGGGGTGCGGTTGCCGGGGGGACGCATTTGCGGGGCGCACCGGGGGAGGAACCAAAATGAGGGGGGAACCAAGTGTGCGGGGTGCTGTTGCCGGGGGGACGCATTTCCGGGAGCACCGAGGGGGGTCCATGGGGCTTGAGGGGAACCCAAGGGGGGGGGGGGGGGGGAACCAAAATGAGGGGGGAACCAAGTGTGCGGGGTGCGGTTGCCAGGGTGTTAGGGTTAGGGTTTTGGTTTAGGGTTAGGGTTCGTTAGGGTTAGGGCTAGGGTTATCATTAGGGGGTTAGGGGTAGTGTTAGGGGGGTAGGGTTAGGGGTTAGGGTTAGGGTTAGGGTTAGGGTTAGGGTTAGGTTTAGGGTTAGGGTTAGGGGTTAGGGTTAGGGTTAGGGTCAGGGTAAGGGTCAGAGTCAGGGTAAGCGTAGTGAGATCCTCTCCTGAGCCTATGTTATTTTCCAAAGATTGATTGACGCTTTTAAGGTTTCAGGGGTAGGGCACTAGGGTTGGGTTTCAGGGTAAGTATTCTCAGGGTTTATGTTTAGGATTTTAAGTTGTTTAGGTTTGGATTTTTAACGGTTAGTATTTTAGGGATTTGGGGGTTAAGGTTTTAAGTTTTTCAGGGTTACTGTGTTAGGGTTTTAGAGTTTATGGGTTGTAGTGTTGAAAGGTTTTTTAGGGTTAGGGTCTTAGGGTTTTCTTTTTGGTCAATTATTTAGGGTTAGGGTTTTAAAATTTTATTTTTATTTATTTATTTATTTATTTATTTATTTATTTATTTATTTTTTCATGTTAGGTTCTCCAGGGTTAGGGTTTGGAGTGTCCTAATTTTTTGGGTTAGGGTTTGGAGCATCTTAATTTTTTGCGTTAGGGTTTTGAGCATCTTAATATTTTGTGTTAGTGCTTTGAGTGTCTTATTTTTTTGGATTAGTGTTTGGAGCGTTTTTGGGTTTAGGTTTTTGGGTTTTTAGGTTTTAGTTTTTGGGTTTAGGTTTTGAGAGTCCTATTTTTTGGGCTTGGGATTTGAACGTCTTAATTTTGTGGGCTTGGGATTTGAACGTCTTAATTTATTGGGTGAGGAGTTTTAGGCATAGGTCTTCAGGTGTTTAGTGTGGTAAATATTTTGGGTTATGTCTGTAGGGGTTTCGAGGATTTTTAGGGTTAGGGCTTGAGGCTTTTTTGTAAAGGCGGTAAGGGCTAGGGTTACAGTGCGTGCTGGTAAATGTAATTCTTGAAAACTCGGCCCGTGATTGGCTGTTCCGGCTGTCCAAGGAATGCTGGTAAATATAGTTTTCCGGCACCAGGCTTCCGGGAGGCCATGTTGGGTGCCCAGAGCATGCCTGGAAATGCAGGGTTAGGGTTAGGGTTAGGGTTAGGGCACATTTTAGCGCGCCGCCGCCCAGACACATTTTAGCGCGGCGCCGCCCGGACACATTTAAGCACGGCGCCGCCTGGGCACATTTAAGCGCGGCGCCGCCCAGACACATTTTAGCGCGGCGCCGCCCGGACACATTGTACTTGTGGGGCTGGGAGGTTGTGGGGAACATCTGGAGAAGGTGCCTGTAGGGTTTGGGGGAGCACCTGCAGGGTTTGGGGTGGGATCTGTGGGGCTGGGGGGGGTCTCTATGGGGCCGGGGGGGTTTTGGGGGGGTTGTGACCCTTTGGGGTGCCCCCCCCAAAGCCCCAACCCGCGGCTGACCTAGCATTTTAGCGTGGCCGCCGTCCACCGGCAGCTTCATGCCCGTCTTCCGCTCCCAGTGGCCCGTGGGGCGCCCGGTGGCCCTACCGGCGTCACCAGCGGCCACCTTGGGGTCAACAGCGGCGATTTTGGGGTCAACGGCAGCGGTTTTGGGGTTTCGGTCTGGGGGGTGCTGACATGCCCCCCCCCGCACCCCCCCAGGCATCCTGGCCCTGCAGCTGCCCCCGGGGGGGCTCAACGCCGAGTCCTACAGATGAGAACCAGTCCCCTCCGCCCCCTAAATGCGCCCCCAGCCCCACAAATGCCCCCAGAACCCCCCAAATTGCCCCCCCCCAATTTATTCCCCCCCCCCCAGCGCCTGCCTCCACCTGGCCGAAATGCAGCGTCGGGTGCGGGAGGCACTGGCGGAACGCGAGCGGCTGCTGCGGGCACGGGTAGGACGGCGGGGGGTACAAAATTGTGGGGGGGCACCAAGGGGGGTGTGGTCCATGGGGCTTGGGGGGACCGCAAGGGTTGGGGGGAACCAAAATGAGGGGAAAACCAAGTGTGCGGGGTGCGGTTGCCGGGGGGACGCATTTGCGGGGCGCACCGGGGGGGAACCAAAATGAGGGGGGAACCAAGTGTGCGGGGTGCGGTTGCCGGGGGGACGCATTTGCAGGGCGCACCGGGGGGGAACCAAAATGAGGGGGGAACCAAGTGTGCGGGGTGCGGTTGCCGGGGGGACGCATTTGCGGGGCTCACCGGGGGAGGAACCAAAATGAGGGGGGAACCAAGTGTGCGGGGTGCTGTTGCCGGGGGGACGCATTTGCGGGGAGCACCGAGGGGGGTCCATGGGGCTTGAGGGGAACCCAAGGGGGGGGGGGGGGGGGAACCAAAATGAGGGGGGAACCAAGTGTGCGGGGTGCGGTTGCCAGGGGGTTAGGGTTAGGGTTAGGGTTTTGGTTTAGGGTTAGGGTTCGTTAGGGTTAGGGCTAGGGTTATCATTAGGGGGTTAGGGGTAGTGTTAGGGGGGTAGGGTTAGGGGTTAGGGTTAGGGTTAGGGTTAGGGTTAGGGTTAGGGTTAGGGGTAGGGGTAGGGTTAGGGTTAGGGTTAGGGTTAGGGGTTAGGGTTAGGGTTAGGGTCAGGGTAAGGGTCAGAGTCAGGGTAAGCGTAGTGAGATCCTCTCCTGAGCCTATGTTATTTTCCAAAGATTGATTGACGCTTTTAAGGTTTCAGGGGTAGGGCACTAGGGTTGGGTTTCAGGGTAAGTATTCTCAGGGTTTATGTTTAGGATTTTAAGTTGTTTAGGTTTGGATTTTTAACGGTTAGTATTTTAGGGATTTGGGGGTTAAGGTTTTAAGTTTTTCAGGGTTACTGTGTTAGGGTTTTAGAGTTTATGGGTTGTAGTGTTGAAAGGTTTTTTAGGGTTAGGGTCTTAGGATTTTCTTTTTGGTCAATTATTTAGGGTTAGGGTTTTAAAATTTTATTTTTATTTATTTATTTATTTATTTATTTATTTATTTTTTTTTTCATGTTAGGTTCTCCAGGGTTAGGTTTTGGAGTGTCCTAATTGTTTGGGTTAGGGTTTGGAGCATCTTAATTTTTTGCGTTAGGGTTTTGAGCATCTTAATATTTTGTGTTAGTGCTTTGAGTGTCTTATTTTTTTGGATTAGTGTTTGGAGCGTTTTTGGGTTTAGGTTTTTGGGTTTTTAGGTTTTAGTTTTTGGGTTTAGGTTTTGAGAGTCCTATTTTTTGGGCTTGGGATTTGAACGTCTTAATTTTGTGGGCTTGGGATTTGAACGTCTTAATTTATTGGGTGAGGAGTTTTAGGCATAGGTCTTCAGGTGTTTAGTGTGGTAAATATTTTGGGTTATGTCTGTAGGGGTTTCGAGGATTTTTAGGGTTAGGGCTTGAGGCTTTTTTGTAAAGGCGGTAAGGGCTAGGGTTACAGTGCGTGCTGGTAAATGTAATTCTTGAAAACTCGGCCCGTGATTGGCTGTTCCGGCTGTCCAAGGAATGCTGGTAAATATAGTTTTCCGGCACCAGGCTTCCGGGAGGCCATGTTGGGTGCCCAGAGCATGCCTGGAAATGCAGGGTTAGGGTTAGGGTTAGGGTTAGGGCACATTTTAGCGCGCCGCCGCCCAGACACATTTTAGCGCGGCGCCGCCCGGACACATTTAAGCACGGTGCCGCCTGGGCACATTTAAGCGCGGCGCCGCCCAGACACATTTTAGCGCGGCGCCGCCCGGACACATTGTACTTGTGGGGCTGGGAGGTTGTGGGGAACATCTGGAGAAGGTGCCTGTAGGGTTTGGGGGAGCACCTGCAGGGTCTGGGGTGGGATCTGTGGGGCTGGGGGGGGTCTCTATGGGGCCGGGGGGGTTTTGGGGGGGTTGTGACCCTTTGGGGTGCCCCCCCCAAAGCCCCAACCCGCGGCTGACCTAGCATTTTAGCGTGGCCGCCGTCCACCGGCAGCTTCATGCCCGTCTTCCACTCCCAGTGGCCCGTGGGGCGCCCGGTGGCCCTACCGGCGTCACCAGCAGCCACCTTGGGGTCAACAGCGGCGATTTTGGGGTCAACGGCAGCGGTTTTGGGGTTTCGGTCTGGGGGGTGCTGACATGCCCCCCCCCGCACCCCCCCAGGCATCCTGGCCCTGCAGCTGCCCCCGGGGGGGCTCAACGCCGAGTCCTACAGATGAGAACCAGTCCCCTCCGCCCCCTAAATGCGCCCCCAGCCCCACAAATGCCCCCAGAACCCCCCAAATTGCCCCCCCCCAATTTATTCCCCCCCCCCCAGCGCCTGCCTCCACCTGGCCGAGATGCAGCGTCGGGTGCGGGAGGCACTGGCGGAACGCGAGCGGCTGCTGCGGGCACGGGTAGGACGGCGGGGGGTACAAAATTGTGGGGGGGCACCGAGGGGGGTGTGGTCCATGGGGCTTGGGGGGACCGCAAGGGTTGGGGGGAACCAAAATGAGGGGAAAACCAAGTGTGCGGGGTGCGGTTGCCGGGGGGACGCATTTGTGGGGCGCACCGGGGGGGAACCAAAATGAGGGGGGAACCAAGTGTGCGGGGTGCGGTTGCCGGGGGGACGCATTTGCAGGGCGCACCGGGGGGGGACCAAAATGAGGGGGGAACCAAGTGTGCGGGGTGCGGTTGCCGGGGGGACGCATTTGCGGGGCGCACCGGGGGAGGAACCAAAATGAGGGGGGAACCAAGTGTGCGGGGTGCTGTTGCCGGGGGGACGCATTTCCGGGAGCACCGAGGGGGGTCCATGGGGCTTGAGGGGAACCCAAGGGGGGGGGGGGGGGGGAACCAAAATGAGGGGGGAACCAAGTGTGCGGGGTGCGGTTGCCAGGGTGTTAGGGTTAGGGTTAGGGTTTTGGTTTAGGGTTAGGGTTCGTTAGGGTTAGGGCTAGGGTTATCATTAGGGGGTTAGGGGTAGTGTTAGGGGGGTAGGGTTAGGGGTTAGGGTTAGGGTTAGGGTTAGGGTTAGGGTTAGGGTTAGGGTTAGGGGTAGGGTTAGGGTTAGGGTTAGGGTTAGGGTTAGGGTTAGGGGTTAGGGTTAGGGTTAGGGTCAGGGTAAGGGTCAGAGTCAGGGTAAGCGTAGTGAGATCCTCTCCTGAGCCTATGTTATTTTCCAAAGATTGATTGACGCTTTTAAGGTTTCAGGGGTAGGGCACTAGGGTTGTGTTTCAGGGTAAGTATTCTCAGGGTTTATGTTTAGGATTTTAAGTTGTTTAGGTTTGGATTTTTAACGGTTAGTATTTTAGGGATTTGGGGGTTAAGGTTTTAAGTTTTTCAGGGTTACTGTGTTAGGGTTTTAGAGTTTATGGGTTGTAGTGTTGAAAGGTTTTTTAGGGTTAGGGTCTTAGGGTTTTCTTTTTGGTCAATTATTTAGGGTTAGGGTTTTAAAATTTTATTTTTATTTATTTATTTATTTATTTATTTATTTATTTATTTTTTCATGTTAGGTTCTCCAGGGTTAGGGTTTGGAGTGTCCTAATTTTTTGGGTTAGGGTTTGGAGCATCTTAATTTTTTGCGTTAGGGTTTTGAGCATCTTAATATTTTGTGTTAGTGCTTTGAGTGTCTTATTTTTTTGGATTAGTGTTTGGAGCGTTTTTGGGTTTAGGTTTTTGGGTTTTTAGGTTTTAGTTTTTGGGTTTAGGTTTTGAGAGTCCTATTTTTTGGGCTTGGGATTTGAACGTCTTAATTTTGTGGGCTTGGGATTTGAACGTCTTAATTTATTGGGTGAGGAGTTTTAGGCATAGGTCTTCAGGTGTTTAGTGTGGTAAATATTTTGGGTTATGTCTGTAGGGGTTTCGAGGATTTTTAGGGTTAGGGCTTGAGGCTTTTTTGTAAAGGCGGTAAGGGCTAGGGTTACAGTGCGTGCTGGTAAATGTAATTCTTGAAAACTCGGCCCGTGATTGGCTGTTCCGGCTGTCCAAGGAATGCTGGTAAATATAGTTTTCCGGCACCAGGCTTCCGGGAGGCCATGTTGGGTGCCCAGAGCATGCCTGGAAATGCAGGGTTAGGGTTAGGGTTAGGGTTAGGGCACATTTTAGCGCGCCGCCGCCCAGACACATTTTAGCGCGGCGCCGCCCGGACACATTTAAGCACGGTGCCGCCTGGGCACATTTAAGCGCGGCGCCGCCCAGACACATTTTAGCGCGGCGCCGCCCGGACACATTGTACTTGTGGGGCTGGGAGGTTGTGGGGAACATCTGGAGAAGGTGCCTGTAGGGTTTGGGGGAGCACCTGCAGGGTCTGGGGTGGGATCTGTGGGGCTGGGGGGGGTCTCTATGGGGCCGGGGGGGTTTTGGGGGGGTTGTGACCCTTTGGGGTGCCCCCCCCAAAGCCCCAACCCGCGGCTGACCTAGCATTTTAGCGTGGCCGCCGTCCACCGGCAGCTTCATGCCCGTCTTCCACTCCCAGTGGCCCGTGGGGCGCCCGGTGGCCCTACCGGCGTCACCAGCGGCCACCTTGGGGTCAACAGCGGCGATTTTGGGGTCAACGGCAGCGGTTTTGGGGTTTCGGTCTGGGGGGTGCTGACATGCCCCCCCCCGCACCCCCCCAGGCATCCTGGCCCTGCAGCTGCCCCCGGGGGGGCTCAACGCCGAGTCCTACAGATGAGAACCAGTCCCCTCCGCCCCCTAAATGCGCCCCCAGCCCCACAAATGCCCCCAGAACCCCCCAAATTGCCCCCCCCCAATTTATTCCCCCCCCCCCAGCGCCTGCCTCCACCTGGCCGAGATGCAGCGTCGGGTGCGGGAGGCACTGGCGGAACGCGAGCGGCTGCTGCGGGCACGGGTAGGACGGCGGGGGGTACAAAATTGTGGGGGGGCACCGAGGGGGGTGTGGTCCATGGGGCTTGGGGGGACCGCAAGGGTTGGGGGGAACCAAAATGAGGGGAAAACCAAGTGTGCGGGGTGCGGTTGCCGGGGGGACGCATTTGTGGGGCGCACCGGGGGGGAACCAAAATGAGGGGGGAACCAAGTGTGCGGGGTGCGGTTGCCGGGGGGACGCATTTGCAGGGCGCACCGGGGGGGGACCAAAATGAGGGGGGAACCAAGTGTGCGGGGTGCGGTTGCCGGGGGGACGCATTTGCGGGGCGCACCGGGGGAGGAACCAAAATGAGGGGGGAACCAAGTGTGCGGGGTGCTGTTGCCGGGGGGACGC
>NC_092613.1:180000-182500 GCF_047663525.1 Anas platyrhynchos | reverse complement strand
TTAGGGTTAGGGTTTTGGTTTAGGGTTAGGGTTCGTTAGGGTTAGGGCTAGGGTTATCATTAGGGGGTTAGGGGTAGTGTTAGGGGGGTAGGGTTAGGGGTTAGGGTTAGGGTTAGGGTTAGGGTTAGGGTTAGGGTTAGGGTTAGGGTTAGGGTTAGGGGTAGGGGTAGGGTTAGGGTTAGGGTTAGGGTTAGGGTTAGGGGTTAGGGTTAGGGTTAGGGTCAGGGTAAGGTTCAGAGTCAGGGTAAGCGTAGTGAGATCCTCTCCTGAGCCTATGTTATTTTCCAAAGATTGATTGACGCTTTTAAGGTTTCAGGGGTAGGGCACTAGGGTTGGGTTTCAGGGTAAGTATTCTCAGGGTTTATGTTTAGGATTTTAAGTTGTTTAGGTTTGGATTTTTAACGGTTAGTATTTTAGGGATTTGGGGGTTAAGGTTTTAAGTTTTTCAGGGTTACTGTGTTAGGGTTTTAGAGTTTATGGGTTGTAGTGTTGAAAGGTTTTTTAGGGTTAGGGTCTTAGGGATTTCTTTTTGGTCAATTATTTAGGGTTAGGGTTTTAAAATTTTATTTTTATTTATTTATTTATTTATTTATTTATTTATTTATTTTTTCATGTTAGGTTCTCCAGGGTTAGGGTTTGGAGTGTCCTAATTTTTTGGGTTAGGGTTTGGAGCATCTTAATTTTTTGCGTTAGGGTTTTGAGCATCTTAATATTTTGTGTTAGTGCTTTGAGTGTCTTATTTTTTTGGATTAGTGTTTGGAGCGTTTTTGGGTTTAGGTTTTTGGGTTTTTAGGTTTTAGTTTTTGGGTTTAGGTTTTGAGAGTCCTATTTTTTGGGCTTGGGATTTGAACGTCTTAATTTTGTGGGCTTGGGATTTGAACGTCTTAATTTATTGGGTGAGGAGTTTTAGGCATAGGTCTTCAGGTGTTTAGTGTGGTAAATATTTTGGGTTATGTCTGTAGGGGTTTCGAGGATTTTTAGGGTTAGGGCTTGAGGCTTTTTTGTAAAGGCGGTAAGGGCTAGGGTTACAGTGCGTGCTGGTAAATGTAATTCTTGAAAACTCGGCCCGTGATTGGCTGTTCCGGCTGTCCAAGGAATGCTGGTAAATATAGTTTTCCGGCACCAGGCTTCCGGGAGGCCATGTTGGGTGCCCAGAGCATGCCTGGAAATGCAGGGTTAGGGTTAGGGTTAGGGTTAGGGCACATTTTAGCGCGCCGCCGCCCAGACACATTTTAGCGCGGCGCCACCCGGACACATTTAAGCACGGCGCCGCCTGGGCACATTTAAGCGCGGCGCCGCCCAGACACATTTTAGCGCGGCGCCGCCCGGACACATTGTACTTGTGGGGCTGGGAGGTTGTGGGGAACATCTGGAGAAGGTGCCTGTAGGGTTTGGGGGAGCACCTGCAGGGTTTGGGGTGGGATCTGTGGGGCTGGGGGGGGTCTCTATGGGGCCGGGGGGGGTTTGGGGGGGTTGTGACCCTTTGGGGTGCCCCCCCCAAAGCCCCAACCCGCGGCTGACCTAGCATTTTAGCGTGGCCGCCGTCCACCGGCAGCTTCATGCCCGTCTTCCGCTCCCAGTGGCCCGCGGGGCGCCCGGTGGCCCTACCGGCGTCACCAGCGGCCACCTTGGGGTCAACAGCGGCGATTTTGGGGTCAACGGCAGCGGTTTTGGGGTTTCGGTCTGGGGGGTGCTGATATGCCCCCCCCCGCACCCCCCCAGGCATCCTGGCCCTGCAGCTGCCCCCGGGGGGGCTCAACGCCGAGTCCTACAGATGAGAACCAGTCCCCTCTGCCCCCTAAATGCGCCCCCAGCCCCACAAATGCCCCCAGAACCCCCCAAATTGCCCCCCCCCAATTTATTCCCCCCCCCCCAGCGCCTGCCTCCACCTGGCCGAGATGCAGCGTCGGGTGCGGGAGGCACTGGCGGAACGCGAGCGGCTGCTGCGGGCATGGGTAGGACGGCGGGGGGTACAAAATTGTGGGGGGGCACCAAGGGGGGTGTGGTCCATGGGGCTTGGGGGGACCGCAAGGGTTGGGGGGAACCAAAATGAGGGGAAAACCAAGTGTGCGGGGTGCGCTTGCTGGGGGGACGCATTTGCAGGGCGCACCGGGGGGGGGGGAACCAAAATGAGGGGGGAACCAAGTGTGCGGGGTGTGGTTGCCGGGGGGACGCATTTGCGGGGCGCACCGGGGGAGGAACCAAAATGAGGGGGGAACCAAGTGTGCGGGGTGCTGTTGCCGGGGGGACGCATTTCCGTGAGCACCGAGGGGGGTCCATGGGGCTTGAGGGGAACCCAAGGGGGGGGGGGGGAGGGGGGAACCAAAATGAGGGGGGAGCCAAGTGTGCGGGGTGCGGTTGCCAGGGGGTTAGGGTTAGGGTTAGGGTTTTGGTTTAGGGTTAGGTTTCGTTAGGGTTAGGGCTAGGGTTATCATTAGGGGCTTAGGGGTAGTGTTAGGGGGGTAGGGTTAGGGGTTAGGGTTAGGGTTAGGGTTAGGGT
>NC_092613.1:150000-155000 GCF_047663525.1 Anas platyrhynchos | reverse complement strand
GCGGGGGGTACAAAATTGTGGGGGGGCACCAAGGGGGGTGTGGTCCATGGGGCTTGGGGGGACCGCAAGGGTTGGGGGGAACCAAAATGAGGGGAAAACCAAGTGTGCGGGGTGCGCTTGCTGGGGGGACGCATTTGCAGGGCGCACCGGGGGGGGGAACCAAAATGAGGGGGGAACCAAGTGTGCGGGGTGCGGTTGCCGGGGGGACGCATTTGCGGGGCGCACCGGGGGAGGAACCAAAATGAGGGGGGAACCAAGTGTGCGGGGTGCTGTTGCCAGGGGGACGCATTTCCGTGAGCACCGAGGGGGGTCCATGGGGCTTGAGGGGAACCCGGGGGGGGGGGGGGGGGGGGGAACCAAAATGAGGGGGGAACCAAGTGTGCGGGGTGCGGTTGCCAGGGGGTTAGGGTTAGGGTTAGGGTTTTGGTTTAGGGTTAGGGTTCGTTAGGGTTAGGGCTAGGGTTATCATTAGGGGGTTAGGGGTAGTGTTAGGGGGGTAGGGTTAGGGGTTAGGGTTAGGGTTAGGGTTAGGGTTAGGGTTAGGGGTAGGGGTAGGGTTAGGGTTAGGGTTAGGGTTAGGGTTAGGGGTTAGGGTTAGGGTTAGGGTCAGGGTAAGGGTCAGAGTCAGGGTAAGCGTAGTGAGATCCTCTCCTGAGCCTATGTTATTTTCCAAAGATTGATTGACGCTTTTAAGGTTTCAGGGGTAGGGCACTAGGGTTGGGTTTCAGGGTAAGTATTCTCAGGGTTTATGTTTAGGATTTTAAGTTGTTTAGGTTTGGATTTTTAACGGTTAGTATTTTAGGGATTTGGGGGTTAAGGTTTTAAGTTTTTCAGGGTTACTGTGTTAGGGTTTTAGAGTTTATGGGTTGTAGTGTTGAAAGGTTTTTTAGGGTTAGGGTCTTAGGGTTTTCTTTTTGGTCAATTATTTAGGGTTAGGGTTTTAAAATTTTATTTTTATTTATTTATTTATTTATTTATTTATTTATTTATTTTTTCATGTTAGGTTCTCCAGGGTTAGGGTTTGGAGTGTCCTAATTTTTTGGGTTAGGGTTTGGAGCATCTTAATTTTTTGCGTTAGGGTTTTGAGCATCTTAATATTTTGTGTTAGTGCTTTGAGTGTCTTATTTTTTTGGATTAGTGTTTGGAGCGTTTTTGGGTTTAGGTTTTTGGGTTTTTAGGTTTTAGTTTTTGGGTTTAGGTTTTGAGAGTCCTATTTTTTGGGCTTGGGATTTGAACGTCTTAATTTTGTGGGCTTGGGATTTGAACGTCTTAATTTATTGGGTGAGGAGTTTTAGGCATAGGTCTTCAGGTGTTTAGTGTGGTAAATATTTTGGGTTATGTCTGTAGGGGTTTCGAGGATTTTTAGGGTTAGGGCTTGAGGCTTTTTTGTAAAGGCGGTAAGGGCTAGGGTTACAGTGCGTGCTGGTAAATGTAATTCTTGAAAACTCGGCCCGTGATTGGCTGTTCCGGCTGTCCAAGGAATGCTGGTAAATATAGTTTTCCGGCACCAGGCTTCCGGGAGGCCATGTTGGGTGCCCAGAGCATGCCTGGAAATGCAGGGTTAGGGTTAGGGTTAGGGTTAGGGCACATTTTAGCGCGCCGCCGCCCAGACACATTTTAGCGCGGCGCCACCCGGACACATTTAAGCACGGCGCCGCCTGGGCACATTTAAGCGCGGCGCCGCCCAGACACATTTTAGCGCGGCGCCGCCCGGACACATTGTACTTGTGGGGCTGGGAGGTTGTGGGGAACATCTGGAGAAGGTGCCTGTAGGGTTTGGGGGAGCACCTGCAGGGTTTGGGGTGGGATCTGTGGGGCTGGGGGGGGTCTCTATGGGGCCGGGGGGGGTTTGGGGGGGTTGTGACCCTTTGGGGTGCCCCCCCCAAAGCCCCAACCCGCGGCTGACCTAGCATTTTAGCGTGGCCGCCGTCCACCGGCAGCTTCATGCCCGTCTTCCGCTCCCAGTGGCCCGCGGGGCGCCCGGTGGCCCTACCGGCGTCACCAGCGGCCACCTTGGGGTCAACAGCGGCGATTTTGGGGTCAACGGCAGCGGTTTTGGGGTTTCGGTCTGGGGGGTGCTGACATGCCCCCCCCCGCACCCCCCAGGCATCCTGGCCCTGCAGCTGCCCCCGGGGGGGCTCAACGCCGAGTCCTACAGATGAGAACCAGTCCCCTCCGCCCCCTAAATGCGCCCCCAGCCCCACAAATGCCCCCAGAACCCCCCAAATTGCCCCCCCCCAATTTATTCCCCCCCCCCCAGCGCCTGCCTCCACCTGGCCGAGATGCAGCGTCGGGTGCGGGAGGCACTGGCGGAACGCGAGCGGCTGCTGCGGGCACGGGTAGGACGGCGGGGGGTACAAAATTGTGGGGGGGCACCAAGGGGGGTGTGGTCCATGGGGCTTGGGGGGACCGCAAGGGTTGGGGGGAACCAAAATGAGGGGAAAACCAAGTGTGCGGGGTGCGGTTGCCGGGGGGACGCATTTGCGGGGCGCACCGGGGGGGAACCAAAATGAGGGGGGAACCAAGTGTGCGGGGTGCGGTTGCCGGGGGGACGCATTTGCAGGGCGCACCGGGGGGGGGAACCAAAATGAGGGGGGAACCAAGTGTGCGGGGTGCGGTTGCCGGGGGGACGCATTTGCGGGGCGCACCGGGTGCGGAACCAAAATGAGGGGGGAACCAAGTGTGCGGGGTGTTGTTGCCGGGGGGACGCATTTGCGGGGAGCACCAAGGGGGGTCCATGGGGCTTGAGGGGAACCCAAGGGGGGGGGGGGGGGAACCAAAATGAGGGGGGAACCAAGTGTGCGGGGTGCGGTTGCCAGGGGGTTAGGGTTAGGGTTAGGGTTTTGGTTTAGGGTTAGGGTTCGTTAGGGTTCGGGCTAGGGTTATCATTAGGGGGTTAGGGGTAGTGTTAGGGGGGTAGGGTTAGGGGTTAGGGTTAGGGTTAGGGTTAGGGTTAGGGTTAGGGTTAGGGTTAGGGTTAGGGTTAGGGGTAGGGATAGGGTTAGGGTTAGGGTTAGGGTTAGGGTTAGGGTTAGGGGTTAGGGTTAGGGTTAGGGTCAGGGTAAGGGTCAGAGTCAGGGTAAGCGTAGTGAGATCCTCTCCTGAGCCTATGTTATTTTCCAAAGATTGATTGACGCTTTTAAGGTTTCAGGGGTAGGGCACTAGGGTTGGGTTTCAGGGTAAGTATTCTCAGGGTTTATGTTTAGGATTTTAAGTTGTTTAGGTTTGGATTTTTAACGGTTAGTATTTTAGGGATTTGGGGGTTAAGGTTTTAAGTTTTTCAGGGTTACTGTGTTAGGGTTTTAGAGTTTATGGGTTGTAGTGTTGAAAGGTTTTTTAGGGTTAGGGTCTTAGGGTTTTCTTTTTGGTCAATTATTTAGGGTTAGGGTTTTAAAATTTTATTTTTATTTATTTATTTATTTATTTATTTTTTCATGTTAGGTTCTCCAGGGTTAGGGTTTGGAGTGTCCTAATTGTTTGGGTTAGGGTTTGGAGCATCTTAATTTTTTGGGTTAGGGTTTTGAGCATCTTAATATTTTGTGTTAGTGCTTTGAGTGTCTTATTTTTTTGGATTAGTGTTTGGAGCGTTTTTGGGTTTAGGTTTTTGGGTTTTTAGGTTTTAGTTTTTGGGTTTAGGTTTTGAGAGTCCTATTTTTTCGGCTTGGGATTTGAACGTCTTAATTTTGTGGGCTTGGGATTTGAACGTCTTAATTTATTGGGTGAGGAGTTTTAGGCATAGGTCTTCAGGTGTTTAGTGTGGTAAATATTTTGGGTTATGTCTGTAGGGGTTTCGAGGATTTTTAGGGTTAGGGCTTGAGGCTTTTTTGTAAAGGCGGTAAGGGCTAGGGTTACAGTGCGTGCTGGTAAATGTAATTCTTGAAAACTCGGCCCGTGATTGGCTGTTCCGGCTGTCCAAGGAATGCTGGTAAATATAGTTTTCCGGCACCAGGCTTCCGGGAGGCCATGTTGGGTGCCCAGAGCATGCCTGGAAATGCAGGGTTAGGGTTAGGGTTAGGGTTAGGGTTAGGGTTAGGGTTAGGGTTAGGGGTTAGGGTTAGGGTTAGGGTCAGGGTAAGGGTCAGAGTCAGGGTAAGCGTAGTGAGATCCTCTCCTGAGCCTATGTTATTTTCCAAAGATTGATTGACGCTTTTAAGGTTTCAGGGGTAGGGCACTAGGGTTGGGTTTCAGGGTAAGTATTCTCAGGGTTTATGTTTAGGATTTTAAGTTGTTTAGGTTTGGATTTTTAACGGTTAGTATTTTAGGGATTTGGGGGTTAAGGTTTTAAGTTTTTCAGGGTTACTGTGTTAGGGTTTTAGAGTTTATGGGTTGTAGTGTTGAAAGGTTTTTTAGGGTTAGGGTCTTAGGGTTTTCTTTTTGGTCAATTATTTAGGGTTAGGGTTTTAAAATTTTATTTTTATTTATTTATTTATTTATTTATTTATTTATTTATTTTTTCATGTTAGGTTCTCCAGGGTTAGGGTTTGGAGTGTCCTAATTTTTTGGGTTAGGGTTTGGAGCATCTTAATTTTTTGCGTTAGGGTTTTGAGCATCTTAATATTTTGTGTTAGTGCTTTGAGTGTCTTATTTTTTTGGATTAGTGTTTGGAGCGTTTTTGGGTTTAGGTTTTTGGGTTTTTAGGTTTTAGTTTTTGGGTTTAGGTTTTGAGAGTCCTATTTTTTGGGCTTGGGATTTGAACGTCTTAATTTTGTGGGCTTGGGATTTGAACGTCTAAATTTATTGGGTGAGGAGTTTTAGGCATAGGTCTTCAGGTGTTTAGTGTGGTAAATATTTTGGGTTATGTCTGTAGGGGTTTCGAGGATTTTTAGGGTTAGGGCTTGAGGCTTTTTTGTAAAGGCGGTAAGGGCTAGGGTTACAGTGCGTGCTGGTAAATGTAATTCTTGAAAACTCGGCCCGTGATTGGCTGTTCCGGCTGTCCAAGGAATGCTGGTAAATATAGTTTTCCGGCACCAGGCTTCCGGGAGGCCATGTTGGGTGCCCAG
>NC_092613.1:127500-145000 GCF_047663525.1 Anas platyrhynchos | reverse complement strand
GGGTTTATGTTTAGGATTTTAAGTTGTTTAGGTTTGGATTTTTAACGGTTAGTATTTTAGGGATTTGGGGGTTAAGGTTTTAAGTTTTTCAGGGTTACTGTGTTAGGGTTTTAGAGTTTATGGGTTGTAGTGTTGAAAGGTTTTTTAGGGTTAGGGTCTTAGGGTTTTCTTTTTGGTCAATTATTTATGGTTAGGGTTTTAAAATTTTATTTTTATTTATTTATTTATTTATTTATTTATTTATTTATTTTTTCATGTTAGGTTCTCCAGGGTTAGGGTTTGGAGTGTCCTAATTTTTTGGGTTAGGGTTTGGAGCATCTTAATTTTTTGCGTTAGGGTTTTGAGCATCTTAATATTTTGTGTTAGTGCTTTGAGTGTCTTATTTTTTTGGATTAGTGTTTGGAGCGTTTTTGGGTTTAGGTTTTTGGGTTTTTAGGTTTTAGTTTTTGGGTTTAGGTTTTGAGAGTCCTATTTTTTGGGCTTGGGATTTGAACGTCTTAATTTTGTGGGCTTGGGATTTGAACGTCTTAATTTATTGGGTGAGGAGTTTTAGGCATAGGTCTTCAGGTGTTTAGTGTGGTAAATATTTTGGGTTATGTCTGTAGGGGTTTCGAGGATTTTTAGGGTTAGGGCTTGAGGCTTTTTTGTAAAGGCGGTAAGGGCTAGGGTTACAGTGCGTGCTGGTAAATGTAATTCTTGAAAACTCGGCCCGTGATTGGCTGTTCCGGCTGTCCAAGGAATGCTGGTAAATATAGTTTTCCGGCACCAGGCTTCCGGGAGGCCATGTTGGGTGCCCAGAGCATGCCTGGAAATGCAGGGTTAGGGTTAGGGTTAGGGTTAGGGCACATTTTAGCGCGCCGCCGCCCAGACACATTTTAGCGCGGCGCCGCCCGGACACATTTAAGCACGGCGCCGCCTGGGCACATTTAAGCGCGGCGCCGCCCAGACACATTTTAGCGCGGCGCCGCCCGGACACATTGTACTTGTGGGGCTGGGAGGTTGTGGGGAACATCTGGAGAAGGTGCCTGTAGGGTTTGGGGGAGCACCTGCAGGGTTTGGGGTGGGATCTGTGGGGCTGGGGGGCGTCTCTATGGGGCCGGGGGGGTTTTGGGGGGGTTGTGACCCTTTGGGGTGCCCCCCCCAAAGCCCCAACCCGCGGCTGACCTAGCATTTTAGCGTGGCCGCCGTCCACCGGCAGCTTCATGCCCGTCTTCCGCTCCCAGTGGCCCGCGGGGCGCCCGGTGGCCCTACCGGCGTCACCAGCGGCCACCTTGGGGTCAACAGCGGCGATTTTGGGGTCAACGGCAGCGGTTTTGGGGTTTCGGTCTGGGGGGTGCTGACATGCCCCCCCCCGCACCCCCCCAGGCATCCTGGCCCTGCAGCTGCCCCCGGGGGGGCTCAACGCCGAGTCCTACAGATGAGAACCAGTCCCCTCCGCCCCCTAAATGCGCCCCCAGCCCCACAAATGCCCCCAGAACCCCCCAAATTGCCCCCCCCCAATTTATTCCCCCCCCCCCAGCGCCTGCCTCCACCTGGCCGAGATGCAGCGTCGGGTGCGGGAGGCACTGGCGGAACGCGAGCGGCTGCTGCGGGCACGGGTAGGACGGCGGGGGGTACAAAATTGTGGGGGGGCACCAAGGGGGGTGTGGTCCATGGGGCTTGGGGGGACCGCAAGGGTTGGGGGGAACCAAAATGAGGGGAAAACCAAGTGTGCGGGGTGCGGTTGCCGGGGGGACGCATTTGCGGGGCGCACCGGGGGGGAACCAAAATGAGGGGGGAACCAAGTGTGCGGGGTGCGGTTGCCGGGGGGACGCATTTGCGGGGCGCACCGGGGGGGAACCAAAATGAGGGGGGAACCAAGTGTGCGGGGTGTTGTTGCCGGGGGGACGCATTTGCGGGGAGCACCAAGGGGGGTCCATGGGGCTTGAGGGGAACCCAAGGGGGGGGGGGGGGGGAACCAAAATGAGGGGGGAACCAAGTGTGCGGGGTGCGGTTGCCAGGGGGTTAGGGTTAGGGTTAGGGTTTTGGTTTAGGGTTAGGGTTCGTTAGGGTTAGGGCTAGGGTTATCATTAGGGGGTTAGGGGTAGTGTTAGGGGGGTAGGGTTAGGGGTTAGGGTTAGGGTTAGGGTTAGGGTTAGGGTTAGGGTTAGGGTTAGGGTTAGGGTTAGGGGTAGGGATAGGGTTAGGGTTAGGGTTAGGGTTAGGGTTAGGGGTTAGGGTTAGGGTTAGGGTCAGGGTAAGGGTCAGAGTCAGGGTAAGCGTAGTGAGATCCTCTCCTGAGCCTATGTTATTTTCCAAAGATTGATTGACGCTTTTAAGGTTTCAGGGGTAGGGCACTAGGGTTGGGTTTCAGGGTAAGTATTCTCAGGGTTTATGTTTAGGATTTTAAGTTGTTTAGGTTTGGATTTTTAACGGTTAGTATTTTAGGGATTTGGGGGTTAAGGTTTTAAGTTTTTCAGGGTTACTGTGTTAGGGTTTTAGAGTTTATGGGTTGTAGTGTTGAAAGGTTTTTTAGGGTTAGGGTCTTAGGGTTTTCTTTTTGGTCAATTATTTAGGGTTAGGGTTTTAAAATTTTATTTTTATTTATTTATTTATTTATTTATTTATTTATTTTTTCATGTTAGGTTCTCCAGGGTTAGGGTTTGGAGTGTCCTAATTGTTTGGGTTAGGGTTTGGAGCATCTTAATTTTTTGGGTTAGGGTTTTGAGCATCTTAATATTTTGTGTTAGTGCTTTGAGTGTCTTATTTTTTTGGATTAGTGTTTGGAGCGTTTTTGGGTTTAGGTTTTTGGGTTTTTAGGTTTTAGTTTTTGGGTTTAGGTTTTGAGAGTCCTATTTTTTCGGCTTGGGATTTGAACGTCTTAATTTTGTGGGCTTGGGATTTGAACGTCTTAATTTATTGGGTGAGGAGTTTTAGGCATAGGTCTTCAGGTGTTTAGTGTGGTAAATATTTTGGGTTATGTCTGTAGGGGTTTCGAGGATTTTTAGGGTTAGGGCTTGAGGCTTTTTTGTAAAGGCGGTAAGGGCTAGGGTTACAGTGCGTGCTGGTAAATGTAATTCTTGAAAACTCGGCCCGTGATTGGCTGTTCCGGCTGTCCAAGGAATGCTGGTAAATATAGTTTTCCGGCACCAGGCTTCCGGGAGGCCATGTTGGGTGCCCAGAGCATGCCTGGAAATGCAGGGTTAGGGTTAGGGTTAGGGTTAGGGCACATTTTAGCGCGCCGCCGCCCAGACACATTTTAGCGCGGCGCCGCCCGGACACATTTAAGCACGGCGCCGCCTGGGCACATTTAAGCGCGGCGCCGCCCAGACACATTTTAGCGCGGCGCCGCCCGGACACATTGTACTTGTGGGGCTAGGAGGTTGTGGGGAACATCTGGAGAAGGTGCCTGTAGGGTTTGGGGGAGCACCTGCAGGGTTTGGGGTGGGATCTGTGGGGCTGGGGGGGGTCTCTATGGGGCCGGAGGGGTTTTGGGGGGGTTGTGACCCTTTGGGGTGCCCCCCCCAAAGCCCCAACCCGCGGCTGACCTAGCATTTTAGCGTGGCCGCCGTCCACCGGCAGCTTCATGCCCGTCTTCCGCTCCCAGTGGCCCGCGGGGCGCCCGGTGGCCCTACCGGCGTCACCAGCGGCCACCTTGGGGTCAACAGCGGCGATTTTGGGGTCAACGGCAGCGGTTTTGGGGTTTCGGTCTGGGGGGTGCTGACATGCCCCCCCCCGCACCCCCCCAGGCATCCTGGCCCTGCAGCTGCCCCCGGGGGGGCTCAACGCCGAGTCCTACAGATGAGAACCAGTCCCCTCCGCCCCCTAAATGCGCCCCCAGCCCCACAAATGCCCCCAGAACCCCCCAAATTGCCCCCTCCCAATTTATTCCTCCCCCCCCAGCGCCTGCCTCCACCTGGCCGAGATGCAGCGTCGGGTGCGGGAGGCACTGGCGGAACGCGAGCGGCTGCTGCGGGCACGGGTAGGACGGCGGGGGGTACAAAATTGTGGGGGGGCACCAAGGGGGGTGTGGTCCATGGGGCTTGGGGGGACCGCAAGGGTTAGGGGGAACCAAAATGAGGGGAAAACCAAGTGTGCGGGGTGCGCTTGCCGGGGGGACGCATTTGCGGGGCGCACCGGGGGGGAACCAAAATGAGGGGGGAACCAAGTGTGCGGGGTGCGGTTGCCGGGGGGACGCATTTGCAGGGCGCACCGGGGGGGGGACCAAAATGAGGGGGGAACCAAGTGTGCGGGGTGCGGTTGCCGGGGGGACGCATTTGCGGGGTGCACCGGGGGAGGAACCAAAATGAGGGGGGAACCAAGTGTGCGGGGTGCTGTTGCCGGGGGGACGCATTTCCGTGAGCACCGAGGGGGGTCCATGGGGCTTGAGGGGAACCCAAGGGGGGGGGGGGGGGGGAACCAAAATGAGGGGGGAACCAAGTGTGCGGGGTGCGGTTGCCAGGGGATTAGGGTTAGGGTTAGGGTTTTGGTTTAGGGTTAGGGTTCGTTAGGGTTAGGGCTAGGGTTATCATTAGGGGGTTAGGGGTAGTGTTAGGGTGGTAGGGTTAGGGGTTAGGGTTAGGGTTAGGGTTAGGGTTAGGGTTAGGGTTAGGGTTAGGGTTAGGGTTAGGGTTAGGGGTAGGGATAGGGTTAGGGTTAGGGTTAGGGTTAGGGTTAGGGGTTAGGGTTAGGGTTAGGGTCAGGGTAAGGGTCAGAGTCAGGGTAAGCGTAGTGAGATCCTCTCCTGAGCCTATGTTATTTTCCAAAGATTGATTGACGCTTTTAAGGTTTCAGGGGTAGGGCACTAGGGTTGGGTTTCAGGGTAAGTATTCTCAGGGTTTATGTTTAGGATTTTAAGTTGTTTAGGTTTGGATTTTTAACGGTTAGTATTTTAGGGATTTGGGGGTTAAGGTTTTAAGTTTTTCAGGGTTACTGTGTTAGGGTTTTAGAGTTTATGGGTTGTAGTGTTGAAAGGTTTTTTAGGGTTAGGGTCTTAGGGTTTTCTTTTTGGTCAATTATTTAGGGTTAGGGTTTTAAAATTTTATTTTTATTTATTTATTTATTTATTTATTTATTTATTTATTTATTTATTCATGTTAGGTTCTCCAGGGTTAGGGTTTGGAGTGTCCTAATTGTTTGGGTTAGGGTTTGGAGCATCTTAATTTTTTGCGTTAGGGTTTTGAGCATCTTAATATTTTGTGTTAGTGCTTTGAGTGTCTTATTTTTTTGGATTAGTGTTTGGAGCGTTTTTGGGTTTAGGTTTTTGGGTTTTTAGGTTTTAGTTTTTGGGTTTAGGTTTTGAGAGTCCTATTTTTTGGGCTTGGGATTTGAACGTCTTAATTTTGTGGGCTTGGGATTTGAACGTCTTAATTTATTGGGTGAGGAGTTTTAGGCATAGGTCTTCAGGTGTTTAGTGTGGTAAATATTTTGGGTTATGTCTGTAGGGGTTTCGAGGATTTTTAGGGTTAGGGCTTGAGGCTTTTTTGTAAAGGCGGTAAGGGCTAGGGTTACAGTGCGTGCTGGTAAATGTAATTCTTGAAAACTCGGCCCGTGATTGGCTGTTCCGGCTGTCCAAGGAATGCTGGTAAATATAGTTTTCCGGCACCAGGCTTCCGGGAGGCCATGTTGGGTGCCCAGAGCATGCCTGGAAATGCAGGGTTAGGGTTAGGGTTAGGGTTAGGGCACATTTTAGCGCGCCGCCGCCCAGACACATTTTAGCGCGGCGCCGCCCGGACACATTTAAGCACGGCGCCGCCTGGGCACATTTAAGCGCGGCGCCGCCCAGACACATTTTAGCGCGGCGCCGCCCGGACACATTGTACTTGTGGGGCTAGGAGGTTGTGGGGAACATCTGGAGAAGGTGCCTGTAGGGTTTGGGGGAGCACCTGCAGGGTTTGGGGTGGGATCTGTGGGGCTGGGGGGGGTCTCTATGGGGCCGGGGGGGTTTTGGGGGGGTTGTGACCCTTTGGGGTGCCCCCCCCAAAGCCCCAACCCGCGGCTGACCTAGCATTTTAGCGTGGCCGCCGTCCACCGGCAGCTTCATGCCCGTCTTCCGCTCCCAGTGGCCCGCGGGGCGCCCGGTGGCCCTACCGGCGTCACCAGCGGCCACCTTGGGGTCAACAGCGGCGATTTTGGGGTCAACGGCAGCGGTTTTGGGGTTTCGGTCTGGGGGGTGCTGACATGCCCCCCCCCGCACCCCCCCAGGCGTCCTGGCCCTGCAGCTGCCCCCGGGGGGGCTCAACGCCGAGTCCTACAGATGAGAACCAGTCCCCTCCGCCCCCTAAATGCGCCCCCAGCCCCACAAATGCCCCCAGAACCCCCCAAATTGCCCCCCCCCCAATTTATTCCCCCCCCCCCAGCGCCTGCCTCCACCTGGCCGAGATGCAGCGTCGGGTGCGGGAGGCACTGGCGGAACGCGAGCGGCTGCTGCGGGCACGGGTAGGACGGCGGGGGGTACAAAATTGTGGGGGGGCACCAAGGGGGGTGTGGTCCATGGGGCTTGGGGGGACCGCAAGGGTTGGGGGGAACCAAAATGAGGGGAAAACCAAGTGTGCGGGGTGCGCTTGCCGGGGGGACGCATTTGCGGGGCGCACCGGGGGGGAACCAAAATGAGGGGGGAACCAAGTGTGCGGGGTGCGGTTGCCGGGGGGACGCATTTGCAGGGCGCACCGGGGGGGGGACCAAAATGAGGGGGGAACCAAGTGTGCGGGGTGCGGTTGCCGGGGGGACGCATTTGCGGGGCGCACCGGGGGAGGAACCAAAATGAGGGGGGAACCAAGTGTGCGGGGTGCTGTTGCCGGGGGGACGCATTTCCGTGAGCACCGAGGGGGGTCCATGGGGCTTGAGGGGAACCCAAGGGGGGGGGGGGGGGGGAACCAAAATGAGGGGGGAACCAAGTGTGCGGGGTGCGGTTGCCAGGGGATTAGGGTTAGGGTTAGGGTTTTGGTTTAGGGTTAGGGTTCGTTAGGGTTAGGGCTAGGGTTATCATTAGGGGGTTAGGGGTAGTGTTAGGGGGGTAGGGTTAGGGGTTCGGGTTAGGGTTAGGGTTAGGGTTAGGGTTAGGGTTAGGGTTAGGGTTAGGGTTAGGGTAGGGGTAGGGTTAGGGTTAGGGTTAGGGTTAGGGTTAGGGTTAGGGGTTAGGGTTAGGGTTAGGGTCAGGGTAAGGGTCAGAGTCAGGGTAAGCGTAGTGAGATCCTCTCCTGAGCCTATGTTATTTTCCAAAGATTGATTGACGCTTTTAAGGTTTCAGGGGTAGGGCACTAGGGTTGGGTTTCAGGGTAAGTATTCTCAGGGTTTATGTTTAGGATTTTAAGTTGTTTAGGTTTGGATTTTTAACGGTTAGTATTTTAGGGATTTGGGGGTTAAGGTTTTAAGTTTTTCAGGGTTACTGTGTTAGGGTTTTAGAGTTTATGGGTTGTAGTGTTGAAAGGTTTTTTAGGGTTAGGGTCTTAGGGTTTTCTTTTTGGTCAATTATTTAGGGTTAGGGTTTTAAAATTTTATTTTTATTTATTTATTTATTTATTTATTTATTTATTTATTTATTTATTCATGTTAGGTTCTCCAGGGTTAGGGTTTGGAGTGTCCTAATTGTTTGGGTTAGGGTTTGGAGCATCTTAATTTTTTGCGTTAGGGTTTTGAGCATCTTAATATTTTGTGTTAGTGCTTTGAGTGTCTTATTTTTTTGGATTAGTGTTTGGAGCGTTTTTGGGTTTAGGTTTTTGGGTTTTTAGGTTTTAGTTTTTGGGTTTAGGTTTTGAGAGTCCTATTTTTTGGGCTTGGGATTTGAACGTCTTAATTTTGTGGGCTTGGGATTTGAACGTCTTAATTTATTGGGTGAGGAGTTTTAGGCATAGGTCTTCAGGTGTTTAGTGTGGTAAATATTTTGGGTTATGTCTGTAGGGGTTTCGAGGATTTTTAGGGTTAGGGCTTGAGGCTTTTTTGTAAAGGCGGTAAGGGCTAGGGTTACAGTGCGTGCTGGTAAATGTAATTCTTGAAAACTCGGCCCGTGATTGGCTGTTCCGGCTGTCCAAGGAATGCTGGTAAATATAGTTTTCCGGCACCAGGCTTCCGGGAGGCCATGTTGGGTGCCCAGAGCATGCCTGGAAATGCAGGGTTAGGGTTAGGGTTAGGGTTAGGGCACATTTTAGCGCGCCGCCGCCCAGACACATTTTAGCGCGGCGCCGCCCGGACACATTTAAGCACGGCGCCGCCTGGGCACATTTAAGCGCGGCGCCGCCCAGACACATTTTAGCGCGGCGCCGCCCGGACACATTGTACTTGTGGGGCTAGGAGGTTGTGGGGAACATCTGGAGAAGGTGCCTGTAGGGTTTGGGGGAGCACCTGCAGGGTTTGGGGTGGGATCTGTGGGGCTGGGGGGGGTCTCTATGGGGCCGGGGGGGTTTTGGGGGGGTTGTGACCCTTTGGGGTGCCCCCCCCAAAGCCCCAACCCGCGGCTGACCTAGCATTTTAGCGTGGCCGCCGTCCACCGGCAGCTTCATGCCCGTCTTCCGCTCCCAGTGGCCCGCGGGGCGCCCGGTGGCCCTACCGGCGTCACCAGCGGCCACCTTGGGGTCAACAGCGGCGATTTTGGGGTCAACGGCAGCGGTTTTGGGGTTTCGGTCTGGGGGGTGCTGACATGCCCCCCCCCGCACCCCCCCAGGCATCCTGGCCCTGCAGCTGCCCCCGGGGGGGCTCAACGCCGAGTCCTACAGATGAGAACCAGTCCCCTCCGCCCCCTAAATGCGCCCCCAGCCCCACAAATGCCCCCAGAACCCCCCAAATTGCCCCCCCCCCAATTTATTCCCCCCCCCCCAGCGCCTGCCTCCACCTGGCCGAGATGCAGCGTCGGGTGCGGGAGGCACTGGCGGAACGCGAGCGGCTGCTGCGGGCACGGGTAGGACGGCGGGGGGTACAAAATTGTGGGGGGGCACCAAGGGGGGTGTGGTCCATGGGGCTTGGGGGGACCGCAAGGGTTGGGGGGAACCAAAATGAGGGGAAAACCAAGTGTGCGGGGTGCGCTTGCCGGGGGGACGCATTTGCGGGGCGCACCGGGGGGGAACCAAAATGAGGGGGGAACCAAGTGTGCGGGGTGCGGTTGCCGGGGGGACGCATTTGCAGGGCGCACCGGGGGGGGGACCAAAATGAGGGGGGAACCAAGTGTGCGGGGTGCGGTTGCCGGGGGGACGCATTTGCGGGGCGCACCGGGGGAGGAACCAAAATGAGGGGGGAACCAAGTGTGCGGGGTGCTGTTGCCGGGGGGACGCATTTCCGTGAGCACCGAGGGGGGTCCATGGGGCTTGAGGGGAACCCAAGGGGGGGGGGGGGGGGGAACCAAAATGAGGGGGGAACCAAGTGTGCGGGGTGCGGTTGCCAGGGGATTAGGGTTAGGGTTAGGGTTTTGGTTTAGGGTTAGGGTTCGTTAGGGTTAGGGCTAGGGTTATCATTAGGGGGTTAGGGGTAGTGTTAGGGGGGTAGGGTTAGGGGTTCGGGTTAGGGTTAGGGTTAGGGTTAGGGTTAGGGTTAGGGTTAGGGTTAGGGTTAGGGTAGGGGTAGGGTTAGGGTTAGGGTTAGGGTTAGGGTTAGGGTTAGGGGTTAGGGTTAGGGTTAGGGTCAGGGTAAGGGTCAGAGTCAGGGTAAGCGTAGTGAGATCCTCTCCTGAGCCTATGTTATTTTCCAAAGATTGATTGACGCTTTTAAGGTTTCAGGGGTAGGGCACTAGGGTTGGGTTTCAGGGTAAGTATTCTCAGGGTTTATGTTTAGGATTTTAAGTTGTTTAGGTTTGGATTTTTAACGGTTAGTATTTTAGGGATTTGGGGGTTAAGGTTTTAAGTTTTTCAGGGTTACTGTGTTAGGGTTTTAGAGTTTATGGGTTGTAGTGTTGAAAGGTTTTTTAGGGTTAGGGTCTTAGGGTTTTCTTTTTGGTCAATTATTTAGGGTTAGGGTTTTAAAATTTTATTTTTATTTATTTATTTATTTATTTATTTATTTATTTATTTTTTCATGTTAGGTTCTCCAGGGTTAGGGTTTGGAGTGTCCTAATTTTTTGGGTTAGGGTTTGGAGCATCTTAATTTTTTGCGTTAGGGTTTTGAGCATCTTAATATTTTGTGTTAGTGCTTTGAGTGTCTTATTTTTTTGGATTAGTGTTTGGAGCGTTTTTGGGTTTAGGTTTTTGGGTTTTTAGGTTTTAGTTTTTGGGTTTAGGTTTTGAGAGTCCTATTTTTTGGGCTTGGGATTTGAACGTCTTAATTTTGTGGGCTTGGGATTTGAACGTCTTAATTTATTGGGTGAGGAGTTTTAGGCATAGGTCTTCAGGTGTTTAGTGTGGTAAATATTTTGGGTTATGTCTGTAGGGGTTTCGAGGATTTTTAGGGTTAGGGCTTGAGGCTTTTTTGTAAAGGCGGTAAGGGCTAGGGTTACAGTGCGTGCTGGTAAATGTAATTCTTGAAAACTCGGCCCGTGATTGGCTGTTCCGGCTGTCCAAGGAATGCTGGTAAATATAGTTTTCCGGCACCAGGCTTCCGGGAGGCCATGTTGGGTGCCCAGAGCATGCCTGGAAATGCAGGGTTAGGGTTAGGGTTAGGGTTAGGGCACATTTTAGCGCGCCGCCGCCCAGACACATTTTAGCGCGGCGCCGCCCGGACACATTTAAGCACGGCGCCGCCTGGGCACATTTAAGCGCGGCGCCGCCCAGACACATTTTAGCGCGGCGCCGCCCGGACACATTGTACTTGTGGGGCTGGGAGGTTGTGGGGAACATCTGGAGAAGGTGCCTGTAGGGTTTGGGGGAGCACCTGCAGGGTTTGGGGTGGGATCTGTGCGGCTGGGGGGGGTCTCTATGGGGCCGGAGGGGTTTTGGGGGGGTTGTGACCCTTTGGGGTGCCCCCCCCAAAGCCCCAACCCGCGGCTGACCTAGCATTTTAGCGTGGCCGCCGTCCACCGGCAGCTTCATGCCCGTCTTCCGCTCCCAGTGGCCCGCGGGGCGCCCGGTGGCCCTACCGGCGTCACCAGCGGCCACCTTGGGGTCAACAGCGGCGATTTTGGGGTCAACGGCAGCGGTTTTGGGGTTTCGGTCTGGGGGGTGCTGACATGCCCCCCCCCGCACCCCCCCAGGCATCCTGGCCCTGCAGCTGCCCCCGGGGGGGCTCAACGCCGAGTCCTACAGATGAGAACCAGTCCCCTCCGCCCCCTAAATGCGCCCCCAGCCCCACAAATGCCCCCAGAACCCCCCAAATTGCCCCCCCCCAATTTATTCCCCCCCCCCCAGCGCCTGCCTCCACCTGGCCGAGATGCAGCGTCGGGTGCGGGAGGCACTGGCGGAACGCGAGCGGCTGCTGTGGGCACGGGTAGGACGGCGGGGGGTACAAAATTGTGGGGGGGCACCAAGGGGGGTGTGGTCCATGGGGCTTGGGGGGACCGCAAGGGTTGGGGGGAACCAAAATGAGGGGAAAACCAAGTGTGCGGGGTGCGCTTGCCGGGGGGACGCATTTGCGGGGCGCACCGGGGGGGAACCAAAATGAGGGGGGAACCAAGTGTGCGGGGTGCGGTTGCCGGGGGGACGCATTTGCAGGGCGCACCGGGGGGGGGACCAAAATGAGGGGGGAACCAAGTGTGCGGGGTGCGGTTGCCGGGGGGACGCATTTGCGGGGCGCACCGGGGGAGGAACCAAAATGAGGGGGGAACCAAGTGTGCGGGGTGCTGTTGCCGGGGGGACGCATTTCCGTGAGCACCGAGGGGGGTCCATGGGGCTTGAGGGGAACCCAAGGGGGGGGGGGGGGGGGAACCAAAATGAGGGGGGAACCAAGTGTGCGGGGTGCGGTTGCCAGGGGGTTAGGGTTAGGGTTAGGGTTTTGGTTTAGGGTTAGGGTTCGTTAGGGTTAGGGCTAGGGTTATCATTAGGGGGTTAGGGGTAGTGTTAGGGGGGTAGGGTTAGGGGTTAGGGTTAGGGTTAGGGTTAGGGTTAGGGTTAGGGTTAGGGTTAGGGTTAGGGTTAGGGGTAGGGATAGGGTTAGGGTTAGGGTTAGGGTTAGGGTTAGGGGTTAGGGTTAGGGTTAGGGTCAGGGTAAGGGTCAGAGTCAGGGTAAGCGTAGTGAGATCCTCTCCTGAGCCTATGTTATTTTCCAAAGATTGATTGACGCTTTTAAGGTTTCAGGGGTAGGGCACTAGGGTTGGGTTTCAGGGTAAGTATTCTCAGGGTTTATGTTTAGGATTTTAAGTTGTTTAGGTTTGGATTTTTAACGGTTAGTATTTTAGGGATTTGGGGGTTAAGGTTTTAAGTTTTTCAGGGTTACTGTGTTAGGGTTTTAGAGTTTATGGGTTGTAGTGTTGAAAGGTTTTTTAGGGTTAGGGTCTTAGGGTTTTCTTTTTGGTCAATTATTTAGGGTTAGGGTTTTAAAATTTTATTTTTATTTATTTATTTATTTATTTATTTATTTATTTTTTCATGTTAGGTTCTCCAGGGTTAGGGTTTGGAGTGTCCTAATTGTTTGGGTTAGGGTTTGGAGCATCTTAATTTTTTGGGTTAGGGTTTTGAGCATCTTAATATTTTGTGTTAGTGCTTTGAGTGTCTTATTTTTTTGGATTAGTGTTTGGAGCGTTTTTGGGTTTAGGTTTTTGGGTTTTTAGGTTTTAGTTTTTGGGTTTAGGTTTTGAGAGTCCTATTTTTTCGGCTTGGGATTTGAACGTCTTAATTTTGTGGGCTTGGGATTTGAACGTCTTAATTTATTGGGTGAGGAGTTTTAGGCATAGGTCTTCAGGTGTTTAGTGTGGTAAATATTTTGGGTTATGTCTGTAGGGGTTTCGAGGATTTTTAGGGTTAGGGCTTGAGGCTTTTTTGTAAAGGCGGTAAGGGCTAGGGTTACAGTGCGTGCTGGTAAATGTAATTCTTGAAAACTCGGCCCGTGATTGGCTGTTCCGGCTGTCCAAGGAATGCTGGTAAATATAGTTTTCCGGCACCAGGCTTCCAGGAGGCCATGTTGGGTGCCCAGAGCATGCCTGGAAATGCAGGGTTAGGGTTAGGGTTAGGGTTAGGGCACATTTTAGCGCGCCGCCGCCCGGACACATTTTAGCGCGGCGCCGCCCGGACACATTTAAGCACGGCGCCGCCTGGGCACATTTAAGCGCGGCGCCGCCCAGACACATTTTAGCGCGGCGCCGCCCGGACACATTGTACTTGTGGGGCTGGGAGGTTGTGGGGAACATCTGGAGAAGGTGCCTGTAGGGTTTGGGGGAGCACCTGCAGGGTTTGGGGTGGGATCTGTGGGGCTGGGGGGGGTCTCTATGGGGCCGGAGGGGTTTTGGGGGGGTTGTGACCCTTTGGGGTGCCCCCCCCAAAGCCCCAACCCGCGGCTGACCTAGCATTTTAGCGTGGCCGCCGTCCACCGGCAGCTTCATGCCCGTCTTCCGCTCCCAGTGGCCCGCGGGGCGCCCGGTGGCCCTACCGGCGTCACCAGCGGCCACCTTGGGGTCAACAGCGGCGATTTTGGGGTCAACGGCAGCGGTTTTGGGGTTTCGGTCTGGGGGGTGCTGACATGCCCCCCCCCGCACCCCCCCAGGCATCCTGGCCCTGCAGCTGCCCCCGGGGTGGCTCAACGCCGAGTCCTACAGATGAGAACCAGTCCCCTCCGCCCCCTAAATGCGCCCCCAGCCCCACAAATGCCCCCAGAACCCCCCAAATTGCCCCCCCCCAATTTATTCCCCCCCCCCCAGCGCCTGCCTCCACCTGGCCGAGATGCAGCGTCGGGTGCGGGAGGCACTGGCGGAACGCGAGCGGCTGCTGCGGGCACGGGTAGGACGGCGGGGGGTACAAAATTGTGGGGGGGCACCAAGGGGGGTGTGGTCCATGGGGCTTGGGGGGACCGCAAGGGTTGGGGGGAACCAAAATGGGGGGAAAACCAAGTGTGCGGGGTGCGCTTGCCGGGGGGACGCATTTGCGGGGCGCACCGGGGGGGAACCAAAATGAGGGGGGAACCAAGTGTGCGGGGTGCGGTTGCCGGGGGGACGCATTTGCAGGGCGCACCGGGGGGGGGACCAAAATGAGGGGGGAACCAAGTGTGCGGGGTGCGGTTGCCGGGGGGACGCATTTGCGGGGCGCACCGGGGGAGGAACCAAAATGAGGGGGGAACCAAGTGTGCGGGGTGCTGTTGCCGGGGGGACGCATTTCCGTGAGCACCGAGGGGGGTCCATGGGGCTTGAGGGGAACCCAAGGGGGGGGGGGGGGGGAACCAAAATGAGGGGGGAACCAAGTGTGCGGGGTGCGGTTGCCAGGGGATTAGGGTTAGGGTTAGGGTTTTGGTTTAGGGTTAGGGTTCGTTAGGGTTAGGGCTAGGGTTATCATTAGGGGGTTAGGGGTAGTGTTAGGGGGGTAGGGTTAGGGGTTAGGGTTAGGGTTAGGGTTAGGGTTAGGGTTAGGGTTAGGGTTAGGGTAGGGGTAGGGTTAGGGTTAGGGTTAGGGTTAGGGTTAGGGTTAGGGGTTAGGGTTAGGGTTAGGGTCAGGGTAAGGGTCAGAGTCAGGGTAAGCGTAGTGAGATCCTCTCCTGAGCCTATGTTATTTTCCAAAGATTGATTGACGCTTTTAAGGTTTCAGGGGTAGGGCACTAGGGTTGGGTTTCAGGGTAAGTATTCTCAGGGTTTATGTTTAGGATTTTAAGTTGTTTAGGTTTGGATTTTTAACGGTTAGTATTTTAGGGATTTGGGGGTTAAGGTTTTAAGTTTTTCAGGGTTACTGTGTTAGGGTTTTAGAGTTTATGGGTTGTAGTGTTGAAAGGTTTTTTAGGGTTAGGGTCTTAGGGTTTTCTTTTTGGTCAATTATTTAGGGTTAGGGTTTTAAAATTTTATTTTTATTTATTTATTTATTTATTTATTTATTTATTTATTTTTTCATGTTAGGTTCTCCAGGGTTAGGGTTTGGAGTGTCCTAATTTTTTGGGTTAGGGTTTGGAGCATCTTAATTTTTTGCGTTAGGGTTTTGAGCATCTTAATATTTTGTGTTAGTGCTTTGAGTGTCTTATTTTTTTGGATTAGTGTTTGGAGCGTTTTTGGGTTTAGGTTTTTGGGTTTTTAGGTTTTAGTTTTTGGGTTTAGGTTTTGAGAGTCCTATTTTTTGGGCTTGGGATTTGAACGTCTTAATTTTGTGGGCTTGGGATTTGAACGTCTTAATTTATTGGGTGAGGAGTTTTAGGCATAGGTCTTCAGGTGTTTAGTGTGGTAAATATTTTGGGTTATGTCTGTAGGGGTTTCGAGGATTTTTAGGGTTAGGGCTTGAGGCTTTTTTGTAAAGGCGGTAAGGGCTAGGGTTACAGTGCGTGCTGGTAAATGTAATTCTTGAAAACTCGGCCCGTGATTGGCTGTTCCGGCTGTCCAAGGAATGCTGGTAAATATAGTTTTCCGGCACCAGGCTTCCGGGAGGCCATGTTGGGTGCCCAGAGCATGCCTGGAAATGCAGGGTTAGGGTTAGGGTTAGGGTTAGGGCACATTTTAGCGCGCCGCCGCCCAGACACATTTTAGCGCGGCGCCGCCCGGACACATTTAAGCACGGCGCCGCCTGGGCACATTTAAGCGCGGCGCCGCCCAGACACATTTTAGCGCGGCGCCGCCCGGACACATTGTACTTGTGGGGCTGGGAGGTTGTGGGGAACATCTGGAGAAGGTGCCTGTAGGGTTTGGGGGAGCACCTGCAGGGTTTGGGGTGGGATCTGTGGGGCTGGGGGGGGTCTCTATGGGGCCGGGGGGGTTTTGGGGGGGTTGTGACCCTTTGGGGTGCCCCCCCCAAAGCCCCAACCCGCGGCTGACCTAGCATTTTAGCGTGGCCGCCGTCCACCGGCAGCTTCATGCCCGTCTTCCGCTCCCAGTGGCCCGCGGGGCGCCCGGTGGCCCTACCGGCGTCACCAGCGGCCACCTTGGGGTCAACAGCGGCGATTTTGGGGTCAACGGCAGCGGTTTTGGGGTTTCGGTCTGGGGGGTGCTGACATGCCCCCCCCCGCACCCCCCCAGGCATCCTGGCCCTGCAGCTGCCCCCGGGGGGGCTCAACGCCGAGTCCTACAGATGAGAACCAGTCCCCTCCGCCCCCTAAATGCGCCCCCAGCCCCACAAATGCCCCCAGAACCCCCCAAATTGGCCCCCCCCAATTTATTCCCCCCCCCCCAGCGCCTGCCTCCACCTGGCCGAGATGCAGCGTCGGGTGCGGGAGGCACTGGCGGAACGCGAGCGGCTGCTGCGGGCACGGGTAGGACGGCGGGGGGTACAAAATTGTGGGGGGGCACCAAGGGGGGTGTGGTCCATGGGGCTTGGGGGGACCGCAAGGGTTGGGGGGAACCAAAATGAGGGGAAAACCAAGTGTGCGGGGTGCGCTTGCCGGGGGGACGCATTTGCGGGGCGCACCGGGGGGGGAACCAAAATGAGGGGGGAACCAAGTGTGCGGGGTGCGGTTGCCGGGGGGACGCATTTGCGGGGCGCACCGGGGGGGAACCAAAATGAGGGGGGAACCAAGTGTGCGGGGTGCGGTTGCCGGGGGGACGCATTTGCGGGGCGCACCGGGGGAGGAACCAAAATGAGGGGGGAACCAAGTGTGCGGGGTGCTGTTGCCGGGGGGACGCATTTGCGGGGAGCACCGAGGGGGGTCCATGGGTCTTGAGGGGAACCCAAGGGGGGGGGGGGGGGAACCATAATGAGGGGGGAACCAAGTGTGCGGGGTGCGGTTGCCAGGGGGTTAGGGTTAGGGTTAGGGTTTTGGTTTAGGGTTAGGGTTCGTTAGGGTTAGGGCTAGGGTTATCATTACGGGGTTAGGGGTAGTGTTAGGGGGGTAGGGTTAGGGGTTAGGGTTAGGGTTAGGGTTAGGGTTAGGGTTAGGGTTAGGGTTAGGGGTAGGGGTAGGGTTAGGGTTACGGTTAGGGTTAGGGTTAGGGGTTAGGGTTAGGGTTAGGGTCAGGGTAAGGGTCAGAGTCAGGGTAAGCGTAGTGAGATCCTCTCCTGAGCCTATGTTATTTTCCAAAGATTGATTGACGCTTTTAAGGTTTCAGGGGTAGGGCACTAGGGTTGGGTTTCAGGGTAAGTATTCTCAGGGTTTATGTTTAGGATTTTAAGTTGTTTAGGTTTGGATTTTTAACGGTTAGTATTTTAGGGATTTGGGGGTTAAGGTTTTAAGTTTTTCAGGGTTACTGTGTTAGGGTTTTAGAGTTTATGGGTTGTAGTGTTGAAAGGTTTTTTAGGGTTAGGGTCTTAGGGTTTTCTTTTTGGTCAATTATTTAGGGTTAGGGTTTTAAAATTTTATTTTTATTTATTTATTTATTTATTTATTTATTTTTTCATGTTAGGTTCTCCAGGGTTAGGGTTTGGAGTGTCCTAATTTTTTGGGTTAGGGTTTGGAGCATCTTAATTTTTTGCGTTAGGGTTTTGAGCATCTTAATATTTTGTGTTAGTGCTTTGAGTGTCTTATTTTTTTGGATTAGTGTTTGGAGCGTTTTTGGGTTTAGGTTTTTGGGTTTTTAGGTTTTAGTTTTTGGGTTTAGGTTTTGAGAGTCCTATTT
>NC_092613.1:115000-125000 GCF_047663525.1 Anas platyrhynchos | reverse complement strand
AACGTCTTAATTTATTGGGTGAGGAGTTTTAGGCATAGGTCTTCAGGTGTTTAGTGTGGTAAATATTTTGGGTTATGTCTGTAGGGGTTTCGAGGATTTTTAGGGTTAGGGCTTGAGGCTTTTTTGTAAAGGCGGTAAGGGCTAGGGTTACAGTGCGTGCTGGTAAATGTAATTCTTGAAAACTCGGCCCGTGATTGGCTGTTCCGGCTGTCCAAGGAATGCTGGTAAATATAGTTTTCCGGCACCAGGCTTCCGGGAGGCCATGTTGGGTGCCCAGAGCATGCCTGGAAATGCAGGGTTAGGGTTAGGGTTAGGGTTAGGGCACATTTTAGCGCGCCGCCGCCCAGACACATTTTAGCGCGGCGCCACCCGGACACATTTAAGCACGGCGCCGCCTGGGCACATTTAAGCGCGGCGCCGCCCAGACACATTTTAGCGCGGCACCGCCCGGACACATTGTACTTGTGGGGCTGGGAGGTTGTGGGGAACATCTGGAGAAGGTGCCTGTAGGGTTTGGGGGAGCACCTGCAGGGTTTGGGGTGGGATCTGTGGGGCTGGGGGGGGTCTCTATGGGGCCGGGGGGGTTTTGGGGGGGTTGTGACCCTTTGGGGTGCCCCCCCCAAAGCCCCAACCCGCGGCTGACCTAGCATTTTAGCGTGGCCGCCGTCCACCGGCAGCTTCATGCCCGTCTTCCGCTCCCAGTGGCCCGCGGGGCGCCCGGTGGCCCTACCGGCGTCACCAGCGGCCACCTTGGGGTCAACAGCGGCGATTTTGGGGTCAACGGCAGCGGTTTTGGGGTTTCGGTCTGGGGGGTGCTGACATGCCCCCCCCCGCACCCCCCCAGGCATCCTGGCCCTGCAGCTGCCCCCGGGGGGGCTCAACGCCGAGTCCTACAGATGAGAACCAGTCCCCTCCGCCCCCTAAATGCGCCCCCAGCCCCACAAATGCCCCCAGAACCCCCCAAATTGCCCCCCCCCAATTTATTCCCCCCCCCCAGCGCCTGCCTCCACCTGGCCGAGATGCAGCGTCGGGTGCGGGAGGCACTGGCGGAACGCGAGCGGCTGCTGCGGGCACGGGTAGGACGGCGGGGGGTACAAAATTGTGGGGGGGCACCAAGGGGGGTGTGGTCCATGGGGCTTGGGGGGACCGCAAGGGTTGGGGGGAACCAAAATGAGGGGAAAACCAAGTGTGCGGGGTGCGGTTGCCGGGGGGACGCATTTGCAGGGCGCACCGGGGGGGGGAACCAAAATGAGGGGGGAACCAAGTGTGCGGGGTGCGGTTGCCGGGGGGACGCATTTGCGGGGCGCACCGGGGGAGGAACCAAAATGAGGGGGGAACCAAGTGTGCGGGGTGCTGTTGCCGGGGGGACGCATTTGCGGAGCGCACCGAGGGGGGTCCATGGGGCTTGAGGGGAACCCAAGGGGGGGGGGGGGGGGAACCAAAATGAGGGGGGAACCAAGTGTGCGGGGTGCGGTTGCCAGGGGGTTAGGGTTAGGGTTAGGGTTTTGGTTTAGGGTTAGGGTTCGTTAGGGTTAGGGCTAGGGTTATCATTAGGGGGTTAGGGGTAGTGTTAGGGGGGTAGGGTTAGGGGTTAGGGTTAGGGTTAGGGTTAGGGTTAGGGTTAGGTTTAGGGTTAGGGTTAGGGTTAGGGGTAGGGATAGGGTTAGGGTTAGGGTTAGGGTTAGGCTTAGGGGTTAGGGTTAGGGTTAGGGTCAGGGTAAGGGTCAGAGTCAGGGTAAGCGTAGTGAGATCCTCTCCTGAGCCTATGTTATTTTCCAAAGATTGATTGACGCTTTTAAGGTTTCAGGGGTAGGGCACTAGGGTTGGGTTTCAGGGTAAGTATTCTCAGGGTTTATGTTTAGGATTTTAAGTTGTTTAGGTTTGGATTTTTAACGGTTAGTATTTTAGGGATTTGGGGGTTAAGGTTTTAAGTTTTTCAGGGTTACTGTGTTAGGGTTTTAGAGTTTATGGGTTGTAGTGTTGAAAGGTTTTTTAGGGTTAGGGTCTTAGGGTTTTCTTTTTGGTCAATTATTTAGGGTTAGGGTTTTAAAATTTTATTTTTATTTATTTATTTATTTATTTATTTATTTATTTATTTATTTATTTTTTCATGTTAGGTTCTCCAGGGTTAGGGTTTGGAGTGTCCTAATTTTTTGGGTTAGGGTTTGGAGCATCTTAATTTTTTGCGTTAGGGTTTTGAGCATCTTAATATTTTGTGTTAGTGCTTTGAGTGTCTTATTTTTTTGGATTAGTGTTTGGAGCGTTTTTGGGTTTAGGTTTTTGGGTTTTTAGGTTTTAGTTTTTGGGTTTAGGTTTTGAGAGTCCTATTTTTTGGGCTTGGGATTTGAACGTCTTAATTTTGTGGGCTTGGGATTTGAACGTCTTAATTTATTGGGTGAGGAGTTTTAGGCATAGGTCTTCAGGTGTTTAGTGTGGTAAATATTTTGGGTTATGTCTGTAGGGGTTTCGAGGATTTTTAGGGTTAGGGCTTGAGGCTTTTTTGTAAAGGCGGTAAGGGCTAGGGTTACAGTGCGTGCTGGTAAATGTAATTCTTGAAAACTCGGCCCGTGATTGGCTGTTCCGGCTGTCCAAGGAATGCTGGTAAATATAGTTTTCCGGCACCAGGCTTCCGGGAGGCCATGTTGGGTGCCCAGAGCATGCCTGGAAATGCAGGGTTAGGGTTAGGGTTAGGGTTAGGGCACATTTTAGCGCGCCGCCGCCCAGACACATTTTAGCGTGGCGCCGTCCGGACACATTTAAGCACGGCGCCACCTGGGCACATTTAAGCGCGGCGCCGCCCAGACACATTTTAGCGCGGCGCCGCCCGGACACATTGTACTTGTGGGGCTGGGAGGTTGTGGGGAACATCTGGAGAAGGTGCCTGTAGGGTTTGGGGGAGCACCTGCAGGGTTTGGGGTGGGATCTGTGGGGCTGGGGGGGGTCTCTATGGGGCCGGGGGGGTTTTGGGGGGGGTTGTGACCCTATGGGGTGCCCCCCCCAAAGCCCCAACCCACGGCTGACCTAGCATTTTAGCGTGGCCGCCGTCCACCGGCAGCTTCATGCCCGTCTTCCGCTCCCAGTGGCCCGCGGGGCGCCCGGTGGCCCTACCGGCGTCACCAGCGGCCACCTTGGGGTCAACAGCGGCGATTTTGGGGTCAACGGCAGCGGTTTTGGGGTTTCGGTCTGGGGGGTGCTGACATGCCCCCCCCCGCACCCCCCCAGGCATCCTGGCCCTGCAGCTGCCCCCGGGGGGGCTCAACGCCGAGTCCTACAGATGAGAACCAGTCCCCTCCGCCCCCTAAATGCGCCCCCAGCCCCACAAATGCCCCCAGAACCCCCCAAATTGCCCCCCCCCCAATTTATTCCCCCCCCCCCAGCACCTCCCTCCACCTGGCCGAGATGCAGCGTCGGGTGCGGGAGGCACTGGCGGAACGCGAGCGGCTGCTGCGGGCACGGGTAGGACGGCGGGGGGTACAAAATTGTGGGGGGGCACCAAGGGGGGTGTGGTCCATGGGGCTTGGGGGGACCGCAAGGGTTGGGGGGAACCAAAATGAGGGGAAAACCAAGTGTGCGGGGTGCGCTTGCCGGGGGGACGCATTTGCGGGGCGCACCGGGGGGGGAACCAAAATGAGGGGGGAACCAAGTGTGCGGGGTGCGGTTGCCGGGGGGACGCATTTGCAGGGCGCACCGGGGGGGGGAACCAAAATGAGGGGGGAACCAAGTGTGCGGGGTGCGGTTGCCGGGGGGACGCATTTGCGGGGCGCACCGGGGGGGGAACCAAAATGAGGGGGGAACCAAGTGTGCGGGGTGCTGTTGCCGGGGGGACGCATTTGCGGGGAGCACCGAGGGGGGTCCATGGGTTTTGAGGGGAACCCAAGGGGGGGGCTGGGGAACCATAATTAGGGGGGAACCAAGTGTGCGGGGTGCGGTTGCCAGGGGGTTAGGGTTAGGGTTAGGGTTTTGGTTTAGGGTTAGGGTTCGTTAGGGTTAGGGCTAGGGTTATCATTACGGGGTTAGGGGTAGTGTTAGGGGGGTAGGGTTAGGGGTTAGGGTTAGGGTTAGGGTTAGGGTTAGGGTTAGGGTTAGGGTTAGGGGTAGGGGTAGGGTTAGGGTTACGGTTAGGGTTAGGGTTAGGGGTTAGGGTTAGGGTTAGGGTCAGGGTAAGGGTCAGAGTCAGGGTAAGCGTAGTGAGATCCTCTCCTGAGCCTATGTTATTTTCCAAAGATTGATTGACGCTTTTAAGGTTTCAGGGGTAGGGCACTAGGGTTGGGTTTCAGGGTAAGTATTCTCAGGGTTTATGTTTAGGATTTTAAGTTGTTTAGGTTTGGATTTTTAACGGTTAGTATTTTAGGGATTTGGGGGTTAAGGTTTTAAGTTTTTCAGGGTTACTGTGTTAGGGTTTTAGAGTTTATGGGTTGTAGTGTTGAAAGGTTTTTTAGGGTTAGGGTCTTAGGGTTTTCTTTTTGGTCAATTATTTAGGGTTAGGGTTTTAAAATTTTATTTTTATTTATTTATTTATTTATTTATTTATTTTTTCATGTTAGGTTCTCCAGGGTTAGGGTTTGGAGTGTCCTAATTTTTTGGGTTAGGGTTTGGAGCATCTTAATTTTTTGCGTTAGGGTTTTGAGCATCTTAATATTTTGTGTTAGTGCTTTGAGTGTCTTATTTTTTTGGATTAGTGTTTGGAGCGTTTTTGGGTTTAGGTTTTTGGGTTTTTAGGTTTTAGTTTTTGGGTTTAGGTTTTGAGAGTCCTATTTTTTGGGCTTGGGATTTGAACGTCTTAATTTTGTGGGCTTGGGATTTGAACGTCTTAATTTATTGGGTGAGGAGTTTTAGGCATAGGTCTTCAGGTGTTTAGTGTGGTAAATATTTTGGGTTATGTCTGTAGGGGTTTCGAGGATTTTTAGGGTTAGGGCTTGAGGCTTTTTTGTAAAGGCGGTAAGGGCTAGGGTTACAGTGCGTGCTGGTAAATGTAATTCTTGAAAACTCGGCCCGTGATTGGCTGTTCCGGCTGTCCAAGGAATGCTGGTAAATATAGTTTTCCGGCACCAGGCTTCCGGGAGGCCATGTTGGGTGCCCAGAGCATGCCTGGAAATGCAGGGTTAGGGTTAGGGTTAGGGTTAGGGCACATTTTAGCGCGCCGCCGCCCAGACACATTTTAGCGTGGCGCCGTCCGGACACATTTAAGCACGGCGCCACCTGGGCACATTTAAGCGCGGCGCCGCCCAGACACATTTTAGCGCGGCGCCGCCCGGACACATTGTACTTGTGGGGCTGGGAGGTTGTGGGGAACATCTGGAGAAGGTGCCTGTAGGGTTTGGGGGAGCACCTGCAGGGTTTGGGGTGGGATCTGTGGGGCTGGGGGGGGTCTCTATGGGGCCGGGGGGGTTTTGGGGGGGGTTGTGACCCTATGGGGTGCCCCCCCCAAAGCCCCAACCCACGGCTGACCTAGCATTTTAGCGTGGCCGCCGTCCACCGGCAGCTTCATGCCCGTCTTCCGCTCCCAGTGGCCCGCGGGGCGCCCGGTGGCCCTACCGGCGTCACCAGCGGCCACCTTGGGGTCAACAGCGGCGATTTTGGGGTCAACGGCAGCGGTTTTGGGGTTTCGGTCTGGGGGGTGCTGACATGCCCCCCCCCGCACCCCCCCAGGCATCCTGGCCCTGCAGCTGCCCCCGGGGGGGCTCAACGCCGAGTCCTACAGATGAGAACCAGTCCCCTCCGCCCCCTAAATGCGCCCCCAGCCCCACAAATGCCCCCAGAACCCCCCAAATTGCCCCCCCCCCAATTTATTCCCCCCCCCCCAGCACCTCCCTCCACCTGGCCGAGATGCAGCGTCGGGTGCGGGAGGCACTGGCGGAACGCGAGCGGCTGCTGCGGGCACGGGTAGGACGGCGGGGGGTACAAAATTGTGGGGGGGCACCAAGGGGGGTGTGGTCCATGGGGCTTGGGGGGACCGCAAGGGTTGGGGGGAACCAAAATGAGGGGAAAACCAAGTGTGCGGGGTGCGCTTGCCGGGGGGACGCATTTGCGGGGCGCACCGGGGGGGGAACCAAAATGAGGGGGGAACCAAGTGTGCGGGGTGCGGTTGCCGGGGGGACGCATTTGCAGGGCGCACCGGGGGGGGGAACCAAAATGAGGGGGGAACCAAGTGTGCGGGGTGCGGTTGCCGGGGGGACGCATTTGCGGGGCGCACCGGGGGGGGAACCAAAATGAGGGGGGAACCAAGTGTGCGGGGTGCTGTTGCCGGGGGGACGCATTTGCGGGGAGCACCGAGGGGGGTCCATGGGTTTTGAGGGGAACCCAAGGGGGGGGGGGGGGAACCATAATTAGGGGGGAACCAAGTGTGCGGGGTGCGGTTGCCAGGGGGTTAGGGTTAGGGTTAGGGTTTTGGTTTAGGGTTAGGGTTCGTTAGGGTTAGGGCTAGGGTTATCATTAGGGGGTTAGGGGTAGTGTTAGGGGGGTAGGGTTAGGGGTTAGGGTTAGGGTTAGGGTTAGGGTTAGGGTTAGGGTTAGGGTTAGGGGTAGGGGTAGGGTTAGGGTTAGGGTTAGGGTTAGGGTTAGGGGTTAGGGTTAGGGTTAGGGTCAGGGTAAGGGTCAGAGTCAGGGTAAGCGTAGTGAGATCCTCTCCTGAGCCTATGTTATTTTCCAAAGATTGATTGACGCTTTTAAGGTTTCAGGGGTAGGGCACTAGGGTTGGGTTTCAGGGTAAGTATTCTCAGGGTTTATGTTTAGGATTTTAAGTTGTTTAGGTTTGGATTTTTAACGGTTAGTATTTTAGGGATTTGGGGGTTAAGGTTTTAAGTTTTTCAGGGTTACTGTGTTAGGGTTTTAGAGTTTATGGGTTGTAGTGTTGAAAGGTTTTTTAGGGTTAGGGTCTTAGGGTTTTCTTTTTGGTCAATTATTTAGGGTTAGGGTTTTAAAATTTTATTTTTTTTTATTTATTTATTTATTTATTTATTTATTTATTTATTTTTTCATGTTAGGTTCTCCAGGGTTAGGGTTTGGAGTGTCCTAATTTTTTGGGTTAGGGTTTGGAGCATCTTAATTTTTTGCGTTAGGGTTTTGAGCATCTTAATATTTTGTGTTAGTGCTTTGAGTGTCTTATTTTTTTGGATTAGTGTTTGGAGCGTTTTTGGGTTTAGGTTTTTGGGTTTTTAGGTTTTAGTTTTTGGGTTTAGGTTTTGAGAGTCCTATTTTTTGGGCTTGGGATTTGAACGTCTTAATTTTGTGGGCTTGGGATTTGAACGTCTTAATTTATTGGGTGAGGAGTTTTAGGCATAGGTCTTCAGGTGTTTAGTGTGGTAAATATTTTGGGTTATGTCTGTAGGGGTTTCGAGGATTTTTAGGGTTAGGGCTTGAGGCTTTTTTGTAAAGGCGGTAAGGGCTAGGGTTACAGTGCGTGCTGGTAAATGTAATTCTTGAAAACTCGGCCCGTGATTGGCTGTTCCGGCTGTCCAAGGAATGCTGGTAAATATAGTTTTCCGGCACCAGGCTTCCGGGAGGCCATGTTGGGTGCCCAGAGCATGCCTGGAAATGCAGGGTTAGGGTTAGGGTTAGGGTTAGGGTTAGGGTTAGGGCACATTTTAGCGCGCCGCCGCCCAGACACATTTTAGCGCGGCGCCGCCCGGACACATTTAAGCACGGCGCCGCCTGGGCACATTTAAGCGCGGCGCCGCCCAGACACATTTTAGCGCGGCGCCGCCCGGACACATTGTACTTGTGGGGCTGGGAGGTTGTGGGGAACATCTGGAGAAGGTGCCTGTAGGGTTTGGGGGAGCACCTGCAGGGTTTGGGGTGGGATCTGTGGGGCTGGGGGGGGTCTCTATGGGGCCGGGGGGGTTTTGGGGGGGTTGTGACCCTATGGGGTGCCCCCCCCAAAGCCCCAACCCGCGGCTGACCTAGCATTTTAGCGTGGCCGCCGTCCACCGGCAGCTTCATGCCCGTCTTCCGCTCCCAGTGGCCCGCGGGGCGCCCGGTGGCCCTACCGGCGTCACCAGCGGCCACCTTGGGGTCAACAGCGGCGATTTTGGGGTCAACGGCAGCGGTTTTGGGGTTTCGGTCTGGGGGGTGCTGACATGCCCCCCCCCGCACCCCCCCAGGCATCCTGGCCCTGCAGCTGCCCCCGGGGGGGCTCAACGCCGAGTCCTACAGATGAGAACCAGTCCCCTCCGCCCCCTAAATGCGCCCCCAGCCCCACAAATGCCCCCAGAACCCCCCAAATTGCCCCCCCCCCAATTTATTCCCCCCCCCCAGCGCCTGCCTCCACCTGGCCGAGATGCAGCGTCGGGTGCGGGAGGCACTGGCGGAACGCGAGCGGCTGCTGCGGGCACGGGTAGGACGGCGGGGGGTACAAAATTGTGGGGGGGCACCAAGGGGGGTGTGGTCCATGGGGCTTGGGGGGACCGCAAGGGTTGGGGGGAACCAAAATGAGGGGAAAACCAAGTGTGCGGGGTGCGGTTGCCGGGGGGACGCATTTGCAGGGCGCACCGGGGGGGGGAACCAAAATGAGGGGGGAACCAAGTGTGCGGGGTGCGGTTGCCGGGGGGACGCATTTGCGGGGCGCACCGGGGGAGGAACCAAAATGAGGGGGGAACCAAGTGTGCGGGGTGCTGTTGCCGGGGGGACGCATTTGCGGAGCGCACCGAGGGGGGTCCATGGGGCTTGAGGGGAACCCAAGGGGGGGGGGGGGGGGGAACCAAAATGAGGGGGGAACCAAGTGTGCGGGGTGCGGTTGCCAGGGGGTTAGGGTTAGGGTTAGGGTTTTGGTTTAGGGTTAGGGTTCGTTAGGGTTAGGGCTAGGGTTATCATTAGGGGGTTAGGGGTAGTGTTAGGGGGGTAGGGTTAGGGGTTAGGGTTAGGGTTAGGGTTAGGGTTAGGGTTAGGTTTAGGGTTAGGGTTAGGGTTAGGGGTAGGGATAGGGTTAGGGTTAGGGTTAGGGTTAGGCTTAGGGGTTAGGGTTAGGGTTAGGGTCAGGGTAAGGGTCAGAGTCAGGGTAAGCGTAGTGAGATCCTCTCCTGAGCCTATGTTATTTTCCAAAGATTGATTGACGCTTTTAAGGTTTCAGGGGTAGGGCACTAGGGTTGGGTTTCAGGGTAAGTATTCTCAGGGTTTATGTTTAGGATTTTAAGTTGTTTAGGTTTGGATTTTTAACGGTTAGTATTTTAGGGATTTGGGGGTTAAGGTTTTAAGTTTTTCAGGGTTACTGTGTTAGGGTTTTAGAGTTTATGGGTTGTAGTGTTGAAAGGTTTTTTAGGGTTAGGGTCTTAGGGTTTTCTTTTTGGTCAATTATTTAGGGTTAGGGTTTTAAAATTTTATTTTTATTTATTTATTTATTTATTTATTTATTTATTTATTTTTTCATGTTAGGTTCTCCAGGGTTAGGGTTTGGAGTGTCCTAATTTTTTGGGTTAGGGTTTGGAGCATCTTAATTTTTTGCGTTAGGGTTTTGAGCATCTTAATATTTTGTGTTAGTGCTTTGAGTGTCTTATTTTTTTGGATTAGTGTTTGGAGCGTTTTTGGGTTTAGGTTTTTGGGTTTTTAGGTTTTAGTTTTTGGGTTTAGGTTTTGAGAGTCCTATTTTTTGGGCTTGGGATTTGAACGTCTTAATTTTGTGGGCTTGGGATTTGAACGTCTTAATTTATTGGGTGAGGAGTTTTAGGCATAGGTCTTCAGGTGTTTAGTGTGGTAAATATTTTGGGTTATGTCTGTAGGGGTTTCGAGGATTTTTAGGGTTAGGGCTTGAGGCTTTTTTGTAAAGGCGGTAAGGGCTAGGGTTACAGTGCGTGCTGGTAAATGTAATTCTTGAAAACTCGGCCCGTGATTGGCTGTTCCGGCTGTCCAAGGAATGCTGGTAAATATAGTTTTCCGGCACCAGGCTTCCGGGAGGCCATGTTGGGTGCCCAGAGCATGCCTGGAAATGCAGGGTTAGGGTTAGGGTTAGGGTTAGGGTTAGGGTTAGGGCACATTTTAGCGCGCCGCCGCCCAGACACATTTTAGCGCG
>NC_092613.1:105000-110000 GCF_047663525.1 Anas platyrhynchos | reverse complement strand
TGGGGCTGGGGGGGGTCTCTATGGGGCCGGGGGGGTTTTGGGGGGGGTTGTGACCCTATGGGGTGCCCCCCCCAAAGCCCCAACCCACGGCTGACCTAGCATTTTAGCGTGGCCGCCGTCCACCGGCAGCTTCATGCCCGTCTTCCGCTCCCAGTGGCCCGCGGGGCGCCCGGTGGCCCTACCGGCGTCACCAGCGGCCACCTTGGGGTCAACAGCGGCGATTTTGGGGTCAACGGCAGCGGTTTTGGGGTTTCGGTCTGGGGGGTGCTGACATGCCCCCCCCCGCACCCCCCCAGGCATCCTGGCCCTGCAGCTGCCCCCGGGGGGGCTCAACGCCGAGTCCTACAGATGAGAACCAGTCCCCTCCGCCCCCTAAATGCGCCCCCAGCCCCACAAATGCCCCCAGAACCCCCCAAATTGCCCCCCCCCCAATTTATTCCCCCCCCCCCAGCACCTCCCTCCACCTGGCCGAGATGCAGCGTCGGGTGCGGGAGGCACTGGCGGAACGCGAGCGGCTGCTGCGGGCACGGGTAGGACGGCGGGGGGTACAAAATTGTGGGGGGGCACCAAGGGGGGTGTGGTCCATGGGGCTTGGGGGGACCGCAAGGGTTGGGGGGAACCAAAATGAGGGGAAAACCAAGTGTGCGGGGTGCGCTTGCCGGGGGGACGCATTTGCGGGGCGCACCGGGGGGGGAACCAAAATGAGGGGGGAACCAAGTGTGCGGGGTGCGGTTGCCGGGGGGACGCATTTGCAGGGCGCACCGGGGGGGGGAACCAAAATGAGGGGGGAACCAAGTGTGCGGGGTGCGGTTGCCGGGGGGACGCATTTGCGGGGCGCACCGGGGGGGGAACCAAAATGAGGGGGGAACCAAGTGTGCGGGGTGCTGTTGCCGGGGGGACGCATTTGCGGGGAGCACCGAGGGGGGTCCATGGGTTTTGAGGGGAACCCAAGGGGGGGGGGGGGAACCATAATTAGGGGGGAACCAAGTGTGCGGGGTGCGGTTGCCAGGGGGTTAGGGTTAGGGTTAGGGTTTTGGTTTAGGGTTAGGGTTCGTTAGGGTTAGGGCTAGGGTTATCATTAGGGGGTTAGGGGTAGTGTTAGTGGGGTAGGGTTAGGGGTTAGGGTTAGGGTTAGGGTTAGGGTTAGGGTTAGGGGTAGGGGTAGGGTTAGGGTTAGGGTTAGGGTTAGGGTTAGGGTTAGGGGTTAGGGTTAGGGTTAGGGTCAGGGTAAGGGTCAGAGTCAGGGTAAGCGTAGTGAGATCCTCTCCTGAGCCTATGTTATTTTCCAAAGATTGATTGACGCTTTTAAGGTTTCAGGGGTAGGGCACTAGGGTTGGGTTTCAGGGTAAGTATTCTCAGGGTTTATGTTTAGGATTTTAAGTTGTTTAGGTTTGGATTTTTAACGGTTAGTATTTTAGGGATTTGGGGGTTAAGGTTTTAAGTTTTTCAGGGTTACTGTGTTAGGGTTTTAGAGTTTATGGGTTGTAGTGTTGAAAGGTTTTTTAGGGTTAGGGTCTTAGGGTTTTCTTTTTGGTCAATTATTTAGGGTTAGGGTTTTAAAATTTTATTTTTATTTATTTATTTATTTATTTATTTATTTATTTATTTATTTTTTCATGTTAGGTTCTCCAGGGTTAGGGTTTGGAGTGTCCTAATTTTTTGGGTTAGGGTTTGGAGCATCTTAATTTTTTGGGTTAGGGTTTTGAGCATCTTAATATTTTGTGTTAGTGCTTTGAGTGTCTTATTTTTTTGGATTAGTGTTTGGAGCGTTTTTGGGTTTAGGTTTTTGGGTTTTTAGGTTTTAGTTTTTGGGTTTAGGTTTTGAGAGTCCTATTTTTTGGGCTTGGGATTTGAACGTCTTAATTTTGTGGGCTTGGGATTTGAACGTCTTAATTTATTGGGTGAGGAGTTTTAGGCATAGGTCTTCAGGTGTTTAGTGTGGTAAATATTTTGGGTTATGTCTGTAGGGGTTTCGAGGATTTTTAGGGTTAGGGCTTGAGGCTTTTTTGTAAAGGCGGTAAGGGCTAGGGTTACAGTGCGTGCTGGTAAATGTAATTCTTGAAAACTCGGCCCGTGATTGGCTGTTCCGGCTGTCCAAGGAATGCTGGTAAATATAGTTTTCCGGCACCAGGCTTCCGGGAGGCCATGTTGGGTGCCCAGAGCATGCCTGGAAATGCAGGGTTAGGGTTAGGGTTAGGGTTAGGGCACATTTTAGCGCGCCGCCGCCCAGACACATTTTAGCGCGGCGCCACCCGGACACATTTAAGCACGGCGCCACCTGGGCACATTTAAGCGCGGCGCCGCCCAGACACATTTTAGCGCGGCGCCGCCCGGACACATTGTACTTGTGGGGCTGGGAGGTTGTGGGGAACATCTGGAGAAGGTGCCTGTAGGGTTTGGGGGAGCACCTGCAGGGTTTGGGGTGGGATCTGTGGGGCTGGGGGGGGTCTCTATGGGGCCGGGGGGGTTTTGGGGGGGTTGTGACCCTTTGGGGTGCCCCCCCCAAAGCCCCAACCCGCGGCTGACCTAGCATTTTAGCGTGGCCGCCGTCCACCGGCAGCTTCATGCCCGTCTTCCGCTCCCAGTGGCCCGCGGGGCGCCCGGTGGCCCTACCGGCGTCACCAGCGGCCACCTTGGGGTCAACAGCGGCGATTTTGGGGTCAACGGCAGCGGTTTTGGGGTTTCGGTCTGGGGGGTGCTGACATGCCCCCCCCCGCACCCCCCCAGGCATCCTGGCCCTGCAGCTGCCCCCGGGGGGGCTCAACGCCGAGTCCTACAGATGAGAACCAGTCCCCTCCGCCCCCTAAATGCGCCCCCAGCCCCACAAATGCCCCCAGAACCCCCCAAATTGCCCCCCCCCAATTTATTCCCCCCCCCCAGCGCCTGCCTCCACCTGGCCGAGATGCAGCGTCGGGTGCGGGAGGCACTGGCGGAACGCGAGCGGCTGCTGCGGGCACGGGTAGGACGGCGGGGGGTACAAAATTGTGGGGGGGCACCAAGGGGGGTGTGGTCCATGGGGCTTGGGGGGACCGCAAGGGTTGGGGGGAACCAAAATGAGGGGAAAACCAAGTGTGCGGGGTGCGCTTGCCGGGGGGACGCATTTGCGGGGCGCACCGGGGGGGGAACCAAAATGAGGGGGGAACCAAGTGTGCGGGGTGCGGTTGCCGGGGGGACGCATTTGCAGGGCGCACCGGGGGGGGAACCAAAATGAGGGGGGAACCAAGTGTGCGGGGTGCGGTTGCCGGGGGGACGCATTTGCGGGGCGCACCGGGGGAGGAACCAAAATGAGGGGGGAACCAAGTGTGCGGGGTGCTGTTGCCGGGGGGACGCATTTGCGGAGCGCACCGAGGGGGGTCCATGGGGCTTGAGGGGAACCCAAGGGGGGGGGGGGGGGGAACCAAAATGAGGGGGGAACCAAGTGTGCGGGGTGCGGTTGCCAGGGGGTTAGGGTTAGGGTTAGGGTTAGGGGTAGGGGTAGGGGTAGGGTTAGGGTTAGGGTTAGGGTTAGGGTTAGGGGTTAGGGTTAGGGTTAGGGTCAGGGTAAGGGTCAGAGTCAGGGTAAGCGTAGTGAGATCCTCTCCTGAGCCTATGTTATTTTCCAAAGATTGATTGACGCTTTTAAGGTTTCAGGGGTAGGGCACTAGGGTTGGGTTTCAGGGTAAGTATTCTCAGGGTTTATGTTTAGGATTTTAAGTTGTTTAGGTTTGGATTTTTAACGGTTAGTATTTTAGGGATTTGGGGGTTAAGGTTTTAAGTTTTTCAGGGTTACTGTGTTAGGGTTTTAGAGTTTATGGGTTGTAGTGTTGAAAGGTTTTTTAGGGTTAGGGTCTTAGGGTTTTCTTTTTGGTCAATTATTTAGGGTTAGGGTTTTAAAATTTTATTTTTATTTATTTATTTATTTATTTATTTTTTCATGTTAGGTTCTCCAGGGTTAGGGTTTGGAGTGTCCTAATTTTTTGGGTTAGGGTTTGGAGCATCTTAATTTTTTGGGTTAGGGTTTTGAGCATCTTAATATTTTGTGTTAGTGCTTTGAGTGTCTTATTTTTTTGGATTAGTGTTTGGAGCGTTTTTGGGTTTAGGTTTTTGGGTTTTTAGGTTTTAGTTTTTGGGTTTAGGTTTTGAGAGTCCTATTTTTTGGGCTTGGGATTTGAACGTCTTAATTTTGTGGGCTTGGGATTTGAACGTCTTAATTTATTGGGTGAGGAGTTTTAGGCATAGGTCTTCAGGTGTTTAGTGTGGTAAATATTTTGGGTTATGTCTGTAGGGGTTTCGAGGATTTTTAGGGTTAGGGCTTGAGGGTTTTTTGTAAAGGCGGTAAGGGCTAGGGTTACAGTGCGTGCTGGTAAATGTAATTCTTGAAAACTCGGCCCGTGATTGGCTGTTCCGGCTGTCCAAGGAATGCTGGTAAATATAGTTTTCCGGCACCAGGCTTCCGGGAGGCCATGTTGGGTGCCCAGAGCATGCCTGGAAATGCAGGGTTAGGGTTAGGGTTAGGGTTAGGGTTAGGGCACATTTTAGCGCGCCGCCGCCCAGACACATTTTAGCGCGGCGCCGCCCGGACACATTTAAGCACGGCGCCGCCTGGGCACATTTAAGCGCGGCGCCGCCCAGACACATTTTAGCGCGGCGCCGCCCGGACACATTGTACTTGTGGGGCTGGGAGGTTGTGGGGAACATCTGGAGAAGGTGCCTGTAGGGTTTGGGGGAGCACCTGCAGGGTTTGGGGTGGGATCTGTGGGGCTGGGGGGGGTCTCTATGGGGCCGGGGGGGTTTTGGGGGGGTTGTGACCCTATGGGGTGCCCCCCCCAAAGCCCCAACCCGCGGCTGACCTAGCATTTTAGCGTGGCTGCCGTCCACCGGCAGCTTCATGCCCGTCTTCCGCTCCCAGTGGCCCGCAGGGCGCCCGGTGGCCCTACCGGCGTCACCAGCGGCCACCTTGGGGTCAACAGCGGCGATTTTGGGGTCAACGGCAGCGGTTTTGGGGTTTCGGTCTGGGGGGT
>NC_092613.1:90000-100000 GCF_047663525.1 Anas platyrhynchos | reverse complement strand
GCGGGGGGTACAAAATTGTGGGGGGGCACCAAGGGGGGTGTGGTCCATGGGGCTTGGGGGGACCGCAAGGGTTGGGGGGAACCAAAATGAGGGGAAAACCAAGTGTGCGGGGTGCGCTTGCCGGGGGGACGCATTTGCGGGGCGCACCGGGGGGGAACCAAAATGAGGGGGGAACCAAGTGTGCGGGGTGCGGTTGCCGGGGGGACGCATTTGCAGGGCGCACCGGGGGGGGAACCAAAATGAGGGGGGAACCAAGTGTGCGGGGTGCGGTTGCCGGGGGGACGCATTTGCGGGGCGCACCGGGGGAGGAACCAAAATGAGGGGGGAACCAAGTGTGCGGGGTGCTGTTGCCGGGGGGACGCATTTGCGGAGCGCACCGAGGGGGGTCCATGGGGCTTGAGGGGAACCCAAGGGGGGGGGGGGGGGGAACCAAAATGAGGGGGGAACCAAGTGTGCGGGGTGCGGTTGCCAGGGGGTTAGGGTTAGGGTTAGGGTTTTGGTTTAGGGTTAGGGTTCGTTAGGGTTAGGGCTAGGGTTATCATTAGGGGGTTAGGGGTAGTGTTAGGGGGGTAGGGTTAGGGGTTAGGGTTAGGGTTAGGGTTAGGGTTAGGGTTAGGGTTAGGGTTAGGGTTAGGGGTAGGGGTAGGGTTAGGGTTAGGGTTAGGGTTAGGGTTAGGGGTTAGGGTTAGGGTTAGGGTCAGGGTAAGGGTCAGAGTCAGGGTAAGCGTAGTGAGATCCTCTCCTGAGCCTATGTTATTTTCCAAAGATTGATTGACGCTTTTAAGGTTTCAGGGGTAGGGCACTAGGGTTGGGTTTCAGGGTAAGTATTCTCAGGGTTTATGTTTAGGATTTTAAGTTGTTTAGGTTTGGATTTTTAACGGTTAGTATTTTAGGGATTTGGGGGTTAAGGTTTTAAGTTTTTCAGGGTTACTGTGTTAGGGTTTTAGAGTTTATGGGTTGTAGTGTTGAAAGGTTTTTTAGGGTTAGGGTCTTAGGGTTTTCTTTTTGGTCAATTATTTAGGGTTAGGGTTTTAAAATTTTATTTTTATTTATTTATTTATTTATTTATTTATTTATTTATTTTTTCATGTTAGGTTCTCCAGGGTTAGGGTTTGGAGTGTCCTAATTGTTTGGGTTAGGGTTTGGAGCATCTTAATTTTTTGCGTTAGGGTTTTGAGCATCTTAATATTTTGTGTTAGTGCTTTGAGTGTCTTATTTTTTTGGATTAGTGTTTGGAGCGTTTTTGGGTTTAGGTTTTTGGGTTTTTAGGTTTTAGTTTTTGGGTTTAGGTTTTGAGAGTCCTATTTTTTGGGCTTGGGATTTGAACGTCTTAATTTTGTGGGCTTGGGATTTGAACGTCTTAATTTATTGGGTGAGGAGTTTTAGGCATAGGTCTTCAGGTGTTTAGTGTGGTAAATATTTTGGGTTATGTCTGTAGGGGTTTCGAGGATTTTTAGGGTTAGGGCTTGAGGCTTTTTTGTAAAGGCGGTAAGGGCTAGGGTTACAGTGCGTGCTGGTAAATGTAATTCTTGAAAACTCGGCCCGTGATTGGCTGTTCCGGCTGTCCAAGGAATGCTGGTAAATATAGTTTTCCGGCACCAGGCTTCCGGGAGGCCATGTTGGGTGCCCAGAGCATGCCTGGAAATGCAGGGTTAGGGTTAGGGTTAGGGTTAGGGTTAGGGCACATTTTAGCGCGCCGCCGCCCAGACACATTTTAGCGCGGCGCCGCCCGGACACATTTAAGCACGGCGCCGCCTGGGCACATTTAAGCGCGGCGCCGCCCAGACACATTTTAGCGCGGCGCCGCCCGGACACATTGTACTTGTGGGGCTGGGAGGTTGTGGGGAACATCTGGAGAAGGTGCCTGTAGGGTTTGGGGGAGCACCTGCAGGGTTTGGGGTGGGATCTGTGGGGCTGGGGGGGGTCTCTATGGGGCCGGGGGGGTTTTGGGGGGGTTGTGACCCTTTGGGGTGCCCCCCCCAAAGCCCCAACCCGTGGCTGACCTAGCATTTTAGCGTGGCCGCCGTCCACCGGCAGCTTCATGCCCGTCTTCCGCTCCCAGTGGCCCGCGGGGCGCCCGGTGGCCCTACCGGCGTCACCAGCGGCCACCTTGGGGTCAACAGCGGCGATTTTGGGGTCAACGGCAGCGGTTTTGGGGTTTCGGTCTGGGGGGTGCTGACATGCCCCCCCCCGCACCCCCCCAGGCATCCTGGCCCTGCAGCTGCCCCCGGGGGGGCTCAACGCCGAGTCCTACAGATGAGAACCAGTCCCCTCCGCCCCCTAAATGCGCCCCCAGCCCCACAAATGCCCCCAGAACCCCCCAAATTGCCCCCCCCCAATTTATTCCCCCCCCCCAGCGCCTGCCTCCACCTGGCCGAGATGCAGCGTCGGGTGCGGGAGGCACTGGCGGAACGCGAGCGGCTGCTGCGGGCACGGGTAGGACGGCGGGGGGTACAAAATTGTGGGGGGGCACCAAGGGGGGTGTGGTCCATGGGGCTTGGGGGGACCGCAAGGGTTGGGGGGAACCAAAATGAGGGGAAAACCAAGTGTGCGGGGTGCGCTTGCCGGGGGGACGCATTTGCGGGGCGCACCGGGGGGGAACCAAAATGAGGGGGGAACCAAGTGTGCGGGGTGCGGTTGCCGGGGGGACGCATTTGCAGGGCGCACCGGGGGGGGAACCAAAATGAGGGGGGAACCAAGTGTGCGGGGTGCGGTTGCCGGGGGGACGCATTTGCGGGGCGCACCGGGGGAGGAACCAAAATGAGGGGGGAACCAAGTGTGCGGGGTGCTGTTGCCGGGGGGACGCATTTGCGGAGCGCACCGAGGGGGGTCCATGGGGCTTGAGGGGAACCCAAGGGGGGGGGGGGGGGGAACCAAAATGAGGGGGGAACCAAGTGTGCGGGGTGCGGTTGCCAGGGGGTTAGGGTTAGGGTTAGGGTTTTGGTTTAGGGTTAGGGTTCGTTAGGGTTAGGGCTAGGGTTATCATTAGGGGGTTAGGGGTAGTGTTAGGGGGGTAGGGTTAGGGGTTAGGGTTAGGGTTAGGGTTAGGGTTAGGGTTAGGGGTTAGGGTTAGGGTTAGGGTCAGGGTAAGGGTCAGAGTCAGGGTAAGCGTAGTGAGATCCTCTCCTGAGCCTATGTTATTTTCCAAAGATTGATTGACGCTTTTAAGGTTTCAGGGGTAGGGCACTAGGGTTGGGTTTCAGGGTAAGTATTCTCAGGTTTTATGTTTAGGATTTTAAGTTGTTTAGGTTTGGATTTTTAACGGTTAGTATTTTAGGGATTTGGGGGTTAAGGTTTTAAGTTTTTCAGGGTTACTGTGTTAGGGTTTTAGAGTTTATGGGTTGTAGTGTTGAAAGGTTTTTTAGGGTTAGGGTCTTAGGGTTTTCTTTTTGGTCAATTATTTAGGGTTAGGGTTTTAAAATTTTATTTTTATTTATTTATTTATTTATTTATTTATTTATTTATTTATTCATGTTAGGTTCTCCAGGGTTAGGGTTTGGAGTGTCCTAATTTTTTGGGTTAGGGTTTGGAGCATCTTAATTTTTTGGGTTAGGGTTTTGAGCATCTTAATATTTTGTGTTAGTGCTTTGAGTGTGTTATTTTTTTGGATTAGTGTTTGGAGCGTTTTTGGGTTTAGGTTTTTGGGTTTTTAGGTTTTAGTTTTTGGGTTTAGGTTTTGAGAGTCCTATTTTTTGGGCTTGGGATTTGAACGTCTTAATTTTGTGGGCTTGGGATTTGAACGTCTTAATTTATTGGGTGAGGAGTTTTAGGCATAGGTCTTCAGGTGTTTAGTGTGGTAAATATTTTGGGTTATGTCTGTAGGGGTTTCGAGGATTTTTAGGGTTAGGGCTTGAGGCTTTTTTGTAAAGGCGGTAAGGGCTAGGGTTACAGTGCGTGCTGGTAAATGTAATTCTTCCGCTCCCAGTGGCCCGCAGGGCGCCCGGTGGCCCTACCGGCGTCACCAGCGGCCACCTTGGGGTCAACAGCGGCGATTTTGGGGTCAACGGCAGCGGTTTTGGGGTTTCGGTCTGGGGGGTGCTGACATGCCCCCCCCCCGCACCCCCCCAGGCATCCTGGCCCTGCAGCTGCCCCCGGGGGGGCTCAACGCCGAGTCCTACAGATGAGAACCAGTCCCCTCCGCCCCCTAAATGCGCCCCCAGCCCCACAAATGCCCCCAGAACCCCCCAAATTGCCCCCCCCCAATTTATTCCCCCCCCCCCAGCGCCTGCCTCCACCTGGCCGAGATGCAGCGTCGGGTGCGGGAGGCACTGGCGGAACGCGAGCGGCTGCTGCGGGCACGGGTAGGACGGCGGGGGGTACAAAATTGTGGGGGGGCACCAAGGGGGGTGTGGTCCATGGGGCTTGGGGGGACCGCAAGGGTTGGGGGGAACCAAAATGAGGGGAAAACCAAGTGTGCGGGGTGCGCTTGCCGGGGGGACGCATTTGCGGGGCGCACCGGGGGGGGGAACCAAAATGAGGGGGGAACCAAGTGTGCGGGGTGCGGTTGCCGGGGGGACGCATTTGCGTGGCGTACCGGGGGAGGAACCAAAATGAGGGGGGAACCAAGTGTGCGGGGTGCTGTTGCCGGGGGGACGCATTTGCGGAGCGCACCGAGGGGGGTCCATGGGGCTTGAGGGGAACCCAAGGGGGGGGGGGGGGAACCAAAATGAGGGGGGAACCAAGTGTGCGGGGTGCGGTTGCCAGGGGGTTAGGGTTAGGGTTAGGGTTTTGGTTTAGGGTTAGGGTTCGTTAGGGTTAGGGCTAGGGTTATCATTAGGGGGTTAGGGGTAGTGTTAGGGGGGTAGGGTTAGGGGTTAGGGTTAGGGTTAGGGTTAGGGTTAGGGTTAGGGTTAGGGGTTAGGGTTAGGGTTAGGGTCAGGGTAAGGGTCAGAGTCAGGGTAAGCGTAGTGAGATCCTCTCCTGAGCCTATGTTATTTTCCAAAGATTGATTGACGCTTTTAAGGTTTCAGGGGTAGGGCACTAGGGTTGGGTTTCAGGGTAAGTATTCTCAGGTTTTATGTTTAGGATTTTAAGTTGTTTAGGTTTGGATTTTTAACGGTTAGTATTTTAGGGATTTGGGGGTTAAGGTTTTAAGTTTTTCAGGGTTACTGTGTTAGGGTTTTAGAGTTTATGGGTTGTAGTGTTGAAAGGTTTTTTAGGGTTAGGGTCTTAGGGTTTTCTTTTTGGTCAATTATTTAGGGTTAGGGTTTTAAAATTTTATTTTTATTTATTTATTTATTTATTTATTTATTTTTTCATGTTAGGTTCTCCAGGGTTAGGGTTTGGAGTGTCCTAATTTTTTGGGTTAGGGTTTGGAGCATCTTAATATTTTGTGTTAGTGCTTTGAGTGTCTTATTTTTTTGGATTAGTGTTTGGAGCGTTTTTGGGTTTAGGTTTTTGGGTTTTTAGGTTTTAGTTTTTGGGTTTAGGTTTTGAGAGTCCTATTTTTTGGGCTTGGGATTTGAACGTCTTAATTTTGTGGGCTTGGGATTTGAACGTCTTAATTTATTGGGTGAGGAGTTTTAGGCATAGGTCTTCAGGTGTTTAGTGTGGTAAATATTTTGGGTTATGTCTGTAGGGGTTTCGAGGATTTTTAGGGTTAGGGCTTGAGGCTTTTTTGTAAAGGCGGTAAGGGCTAGGGTTACAGTGCGTGCTGGTAAATGTAATTCTTGAAAACTCGGCCCGTGATTGGCTGTTCCGGCTGTCCAAGGAATGCTGGTAAATATAGTTTTCCGGCACCAGGCTTCCGGGAGGCCATGTTGGGTGCCCAGAGCATGCCTGGAAATGCAGGGTTAGGGTTAGGGTTAGGGTTAGGGTTAGGGCACATTTTAGCGCGCCGCCGCCCAGACACATTTTAGCGCGGCGCCGCCCGGACACATTTAAGCACGGCGCCGCCTGGGCACATTTAAGCGCGGCGCCGCCCAGACACATTTTAGCGCGGCGCCGCCCGGACACATTGTACTTGTGGGGCTGGGAGGTTGTGGGGAACATCTGGAGAAGGTGCCTGTAGGGTTTGGGGGAGCACCTGCAGGGTTTGGGGTGGGATCTGTGGGGCTGGGGGGGGTCTCTATGGGGCCGGGGGGGTTTTGGGGGGGTTGTGACCCTTTGGGGTGCCCCCCCCAAAGCCCCAACCCGTGGCTGACCTAGCATTTTAGCGTGGCCGCCGTCCACCGGCAGCTTCATGCCCGTCTTCCGCTCCCAGTGGCCCGCGGGGCGCCCGGTGGCCCTACCGGCGTCACCAGCGGCCACCTTGGGGTCAACAGCGGCGATTTTGGGGTCAACGGCAGCGGTTTTGGGGTTTCGGTCTGGGGGGTGCTGACATGCCCCCCCCCGCACCCCCCCAGGCATCCTGGCCCTGCAGCTGCCCCCGGGGGGGCTCAACGCCGAGTCCTACAGATGAGAACCAGTCCCCTCCGCCCCCTAAATGCGCCCCCAGCCCCACAAATGCCCCCAGAACCCCCCAAATTGCCCCCCCCCAATTTATTCCCCCCCCCCAGCGCCTGCCTCCACCTGGCCGAGATGCAGCGTCGGGTGCGGGAGGCACTGGCGGAACGCGAGCGGCTGCTGCGGGCACGGGTAGGACGGCGGGGGGTACAAAATTGTGGGGGGGCACCAAGGGGGGTGTGGTCCATGGGGCTTGGGGGGACCGCAAGGGTTGGGGGGAACCAAAATGAGGGGAAAACCAAGTGTGCGGGGTGCGCTTGCCGGGGGGACGCATTTGCGGGGCGCACCGGGGAGGAACCAAAATTAGGGGGGAACCAAGTGTGCGGGGTGCGGTTGCCGGGGGGACGCATTTGCAGGGCGCACCGGGGGGGGGACCAAAATGAGGGGGGAACCAAGTGTGCGGGGTGCGGTTGCCGGGGGGACGCATTTGCGGGGCGCACCGGGGGAGGAACCAAAATGAGGGGGGAACCAAGTGTGCGGGGTGCTGTTGCCGGGGGGACGCATTTGCGGAGCGCACCGAGGGGGGTCCATGGGGCTTGAGGGGAACCCAAGGGGGGGGGGGGGGGGGAACCAAAATGAGGGGGGAACCAAGTGTGCGGGGTGCGGTTGCCAGGGGGTTAGGGTTAGGGTTAGGGTTTTGGTTTAGGGTTAGGGTTCGTTAGGGTTAGGGCTAGGGTTATCATTAGGGGGTTAGGGGTAGTGTTAGGGGGGTAGGGTTAGGGGTTAGGGTTAGGGTTAGGGTTAGGGTTAGGGTTAGGGTTAGGGTTAGGGTTAGGGGTAGGGGTAGGGGTAGGGTTAGGGTTAGGGTTAGGGTTAGGGTTAGGGGTTAGGGTTAGGGTTAGGGTCAGGGTAAGGGTCAGAGTCAGGGTAAGCGTAGTGAGATCCTCTCCTGAGCCTATGTTATTTTCCAAAGATTGATTGACGCTTTTAAGGTTTCAGGGGTAGGGCACTAGGGTTGGGTTTCAGGGTAAGTATTCTCAGGTTTTATGTTTAGGATTTTAAGTTGTTTAGGTTTGGATTTTTAACGGTTAGTATTTTAGGGATTTGGGGGTTAAGGTTTTAAGTTTTTCAGGGTTACTGTGTTAGGGTTTTAGAGTTTATGGGTTGTAGTGTTGAAAGGTTTTTTAGGGTTAGGGTCTTAGGGTTTTCTTTTTGGTCAATTATTTAGGGTTAGGGTTTTAAAATTTTATTTTTATTTATTTATTTATTTATTTATTTATTTATTTATTTTTTCATGTTAGGTTCTCCAGGGTTAGGGTTTGGAGTGTCCTAATTGTTTGGGTTAGGGTTTGGAGCATCTTAATTTTTTGCGTTAGGGTTTTGAGCATCTTAATATTTTGTGTTAGTGCTTTGAGTGTCTTATTTTTTTGGATTAGTGTTTGGAGCGTTTTTGGGTTTAGGTTTTTGGGTTTTTAGGTTTTAGTTTTTGGGTTTAGGTTTTGAGAGTCCTATTTTTTGGGCTTGGGATTTGAACGTCTTAATTTTGTGGGCTTGGGATTTGAACGTCTTAATTTATTGGGTGAGGAGTTTTAGGCATAGGTCTTCAGGTGTTTAGTGTGGTAAATATTTTGGGTTATGTCTGTAGGGGTTTCGAGGATTTTTAGGGTTAGGGCTTGAGGCTTTTTTGTAAAGGCGGTAAGGGCTAGGGTTACAGTGCGTGCTGGTAAATGTAATTCTTGAAAACTCGGCCCGTGATTGGCTGTTCCGGCTGTCCAAGGAATGCTGGTAAATATAGTTTTCCGGCACCAGGCTTCCGGGAGGCCATGTTGGGTGCCCAGAGCATGCCTGGAAATGCAGGGTTAGGGTTAGGGTTAGGGTTAGGGTTAGGGCACATTTTAGCACGCCGCCGCCCAGACACATTTTAGCGCGGCGCCGCCCGGACACATTTAAGCACGGCGCCGCCTGGGCACATTTAAGCGCGGCGCCGCCCAGACACATTTTAGCGCGGCGCCGCCCGGACACATTGTACTTGTGGGGCTGGGAGGTTGTGGGGAACATCTGGAGAAGGTGCCTGTAGGGTTTGGGGGAGCACCTGCAGGGTTTGGGGTGGGATCTGTGGGGCTGGGGGGGGTCTCTATGGGGCCGGGGGGGTTTTGGGGGGGTTGTGACCCTTTGGGGTGCCCCCCCCAAAGCCCCAACCCGCGGCTGACCTAGCATTTTAGCGTGGCCGCCGTCCACCGGCAGCTTCATGCCCGTCTTCCGCTCCCAGTGGCCCGCGGGGCGCCCGGTGGCCCTACCGGCGTCACCAGCGGCCACCTTGGGGTCAACAGCGGCGATTTTGGGGTCAACGGCAGCGGTTTTGGGGTTTCGGTCTGGGGGGTGCTGACATGCCCCCCCCCCGCACCCCCCAAGGCATCCTGGCCCTGCAGCTGCCCCCGGGGGGGCTCAACGCCGAGTCCTACAGATGAGAACCAGTCCCCTCCGCCCCCTAAATGCGCCCCCAGCCCCACAAATGCCCCCAGAACCCCCCAAATTGCCCCCCCCCAATTTATTCCCCCCCCCCCAGCGCCTGCCTCCACCTGGCCGAGATGCAGCGTCGGGTGCGGGAGGCACTGGCGGAACGCGAGCGGCTGCTGCGGGCACGGGTAGGACGGCGGGGGGTACAAAATTGTGGGGGGCACCAAGGGGGGTGTGGTCCATGGGGCTTGGGGGGACCGCAAGGGTTGGGGGGAACCAAAATGAGGGGAAAACCAAGTGTGCGGGGTGCGCTTGCCGGGGGGACGCATTTGCGGGGCGCACCGGGGGGGGAACCAAAATGAGGGGGGAACCAAGTGTGCGGGGTGCGGTTGCCGGGGGGACGCATTTGCGGGGCGCACCGGGGGAGGAACCAAAATGAGGGGGGAACCAAGTGTGCGGGGTGCTGTTGCCGGGGGGACGCATTTGCGGGGAGCACCGAGGGGGGTCCATGGGGCTTGAGGGGAACCCAAGGGGGGGGGGGGGGGGGAACCAAAATGAGGGGGGAACCAAGTGTGCGGGGTGCGGTTGCCAGGGGGTTAGGGTTAGGGTTAGGGTTTTGGTTTAGGGTTAGGGTTCGTTAGGGTTAGGGCTAGGGTTATCATTAGGGGGTTAGGGGTAGTGTTAGGGGGGTAGGGTTAGGGGTTAGGGTTAGGGTTAGGGTTAGGGTTAGGGTTAGGGTTAGGGTTAGGGGTAGGGGTTAGGGTTAGGGTTAGGGTCAGGGTAAGGGTCAGAGTCAGGGTAAGCGTAGTGAGATCCTCTCCTGAGCCTATGTTATTTTCCAAAGATTGATTGACGCTTTTAAGGTTTCAGGGGTAGGGCACTAGGGTTGGGTTTCAGGGTAAGTATTCTCAGGGTTTATGTTTAGGATTTTAAGTTGTTTAGGTTTGGATTTTTAACGGTTAGTATTTTAGGGATTTGGGGGTTAAGGTTTTAAGTTTTTCAGGGTTACTGTGTTAGGGTTTTAGAGTTTATGGGTTGTAGTGTTGAAAGGTTTTTTAGGGTTAGGGTCTTAGGGTTTTCTTTTTGGTCAATTATTTAGGGTTAGGGTTTTAAAATTTTATTTTTATTTATTTATTTATTTATTTATTTATTTATTTAT
>NC_092613.1:45000-85000 GCF_047663525.1 Anas platyrhynchos | reverse complement strand
GGGTTTGGGGTGGGATCTGTGGGGCTGGGGGGGGTCTCTATGGGGCCGGGGGGGTTTTGGGGGGGTTGTGACCCTTTGGGGTGCCCCCCCCAAAGCCCCAACCCGCGGCTGACCTAGCATTTTAGCGTGGCCGCCGTCCACCGGCAGCTTCATGCCCGTCTTCCGCTCCCAGTGGCCCGCGGGGCGCCCGGTGGCCCTACCGGCGTCACCAGCGGCCACCTTGGGGTCAACAGCGGCGATTTTGGGGTCAACGGCAGCGGTTTTGGGGTTTCGGTCTGGGGGGTGCTGACATGCCCCCCCCCGCACCCCCCCAGGCATCCTGGCCCTGCAGCTGCCCCCGGGGGGGCTCAACGCCGAGTCCTACAGATGAGAACCAGTCCCCTCCGCCCCCTAAATGCGCCCCCAGCCCCACAAATGCCCCCAGAACCCCCCAAATTGCCCCCCCCCAATTTATTCCCCCCCCCCAGCGCCTGCCTCCACCTGGCCGAGATGCAGCGTCGGGTGCGGGAGGCACTGGCGGAACGCGAGCGGCTGCTGCGGGCACGGGTAGGACGGCGGGGGGTACAAAATTGTGGGGGGGCACCAAGGGGGGTGTGGTCCATGGGGCTTGGGGGGACCGCAAGGGTTGGGGGGAACCAAAATGAGGGGAAAACCAAGTGTGCGGGGTGCGCTTGCCGGGGGGACGCATTTGCGGGGCGCACCGGGGGGGAACCAAAATGAGGGGGGAACCAAGTGTGCGGGGTGCGGTTGCCGGGGGGACGCATTTGCGGGGCGCACCGGGGAGGGGGACCAAAATGAGGGGGGAACCAAGTGTGCGGGGTGCGGTTGCCGGGGGGACGCATTTGCGGGGCGCACCGGGGGAGGAACCAAAATGAGGGGGGAACCAAGTGTGCGGGGTGCTGTTGCCGGGGGGACGCATTTGCGGAGCGCACCGAGGGGGGTCCATGGGGCTTGAGGGGAACCCAAGGGGGGGGGGGGGGGGGAACCAAAATGAGGGGGGAACCAAGTGTGCGGGGTGCGGTTGCCAGGGGGTTAGGGTTAGGGTTAGGGTTTTGGTTTAGGGTTAGGGTTCGTTAGGGTTAGGGCTAGGGTTATCATTAGGGGGTTAGGGGTAGTGTTAGGGGGGTAGGGTTAGGGGTTAGGGTTAGGGTTAGGGTTAGGGTTAGGGTTAGGGTTAGGGTTAGGGTTAGGGGTAGGGGTAGGGTTAGGGTTAGGGTTAGGGTTAGGGTTAGGGGTTAGGGTTAGGGTTAGGGTCAGGGTAAGGGTCAGAGTCAGGGTAAGCGTAGTGAGATCCTCTCCTGAGCCTATGTTATTTTCCAAAGATTGATTGACGCTTTTAAGGTTTCAGGGGTAGGGCACTAGGGTTGGGTTTCAGGGTAAGTATTCTCAGGGTTTATGTTTAGGATTTTAAGTTGTTTAGGTTTGGATTTTTAACGGTTAGTATTTTAGGGATTTGGGGGTTAAGGTTTTAAGTTTTTCAGGGTTACTGTGTTAGGGTTTTAGAGTTTATGGGTTGTAGTGTTGAAAGGTTTTTTAGGGTTAGGGTCTTAGGGTTTTCTTTTTGGTCAATTATTTAGGGTTAGGGTTTTAAAATTTTATTTTTATTTATTTATTTATTTATTTATTTATTTATTCATGTTAGGTTCTCCAGGGTTAGGGTTTGGAGTGTCCTAATTTTTTGGGTTAGGGTTTTGAGCATCTTAATATTTTGTGTTAGTGCTTTGAGTGTCTTATTTTTTTGGATTAGTGTTTGGAGCGTTTTTGGGTTTAGGTTTTTGGGTTTTTAGGTTTTAGTTTTTGGGTTTAGGTTTTGAGAGTCCTATTTTTTGGGCTTGGGATTTGAACGTCTTAATTTTGTGGGCTTGGGATTTGAACGTCTTAATTTATTGGGTGAGGAGTTTTAGGCATAGGTCTTCAGGTGTTTAGTGTGGTAAATATTTTGGGTTATGTCTGTAGGGGTTTCGAGGATTTTTAGGGTTAGGGCTTGAGGCTTTTTTGTAAAGGCGGTAAGGGCTAGGGTTACAGTGCGTGCTGGTAAATGTAATTCTTGAAAACTCGGCCCGTGATTGGCTGTTCCGGCTGTCCAAGGAATGCTGGTAAATATAGTTTTCCGGCACCAGGCTTCCGGGAGGCCATGTTGGGTGCCCAGAGCATGCCTGGAAATGCAGGGTTAGGGTTAGGGTTAGGGTTAGGGTTAGGGCACATTTTAGCGCGCCGCCGCCCAGACACATTTTAGCGCGGCGCCGCCCGGACACATTTAAGCACGGCGCCACCTGGGCACATTTAAGCGCGGCGCCGCCCAGACACATTTTAGCGCGGCGCCGCCCGGACACATTGTACTTGTGGGGCTGGGAGGTTGTGGGGAACATCTGGAGAAGGTGCCTGTAGGGTTTGGGGGAGCACCTGCAGGGTTTGGGGTGGGATCTGTGGGGCTGGGGGGGGTCTCTATGGGGCCGGGGGGGTTTTGGGGGGGTTGTGACCCTATGGGGTGCCCCCCCCAAAGCCCCAACCCGCGGCTGACCTAGCATTTTAGCGTGGCCGCCGTCCACCGGCAGCTTCATGCCCGTCTTCCGCTCCCAGTGGCCCGCGGGGCGCCCGGTGGCCCTACCGGCGTCACCAGCGGCCACCTTGGGGTCAACAGCAGCGATTTTGGGGTCAACGGCAGCGGTTTTGGGGTTTCGGTCTGGGGGGTGCTGACATGCCCCCCCCCGCACCCCCCCAGGCATCCTGGCCCTGCAGCTGCCCCCGGGGGGGCTCAACGCCGAGTCCTACAGATGAGAACCAGTCCCCTCCGCCCCCTAAATGCGCCCCCAGCCCCACAAATGCCCCCAGAACCCCCCAAATTGCCCCCCCCCCAATTTATTCCCCCCCCCCAGCGCCTGCCTCCACCTGGCCGAGATGCAGCGTCGGGTGCGGGAGGCACTGGCGGAACGCGAGCGGCTGCTGCGGGCACGGGTAGGACGGCGGGGGGTACAAAATTGTGGGGGGGCACCAAGGGGGGTGTGGTCCATGGGGCTTGGGGGGACCGCAAGGGTTGGGGGGAACCAAAATGAGGGGAAAACCAAGTGTGCGGGGTGCGCTTGCCGGGGGGACGCATTTGCGGGGCGCACCGGGGGGGAACCAAAATGAGGGGGGAACCAAGTGTGCGGGGTGCGGTTGCCGGGGGGACGCATTTGCAGGGCGCACCGGGGGGGGGACCAAAATGAGGGGGGAACCAAGTGTGCGGGGTGCGGTTGCTGGGGGGACGCATTTGCGGGGCGCACCGGGGGAGGAACCAAAATGAGGGGGGAACCAAGTGTGCGGGGTGCTGTTGCCAGGGGGACGCATTTGCGGAGCGCACCGAGGGGGGTCCATGGGGCTTGAGGGGAACCCAAGGGGGGGGGGGGGGGGAACCAAAATGAGGGGGGAACCAAGTGTGCGGGGTGCGGTTGCCAGGGGTTTAGGGTTAGGGTTAGGGTTTTGGTTTAGGGTTAGGGTTCGTTAGGGTTAGGGCTAGGGTTATCATTAGGGGGTTAGGGGTAGTGTTAGGGGGGTAGGGTTAGGGGTTAGGGTTAGGGTTAGGGTTAGGGTTAGGGTTAGGGTTAGGGGTAGGGGTAGGGGTAGGGTTAGGGTTAGGGTTAGGGTTAGGGTTAGGGGTTAGGGTTAGGGTTAGGGTCAGGGTAAGGGTCAGAGTCAGGGTAAGCGTAGTGAGATCCTCTCCTGAGCCTATGTTATTTTCCAAAGATTGATTGACGCTTTTAAGATTTCAGGGGTAGGGCACTAGGGTTGGGTTTCAGGGTAAGTATTCTCAGGGTTTATGTTTAGGATTTTAAGTTGTTTAGGTTTGGATTTTTAACGGTTAGTATTTTAGGGATTTGGGGGTTAAGGTTTTAAGTTTTTCAGGGTTACTGTGTTAGGGTTTTAGAGTTTATGGGTTGTAGTGTTGAAAGGTTTTTTAGGGTTAGGGTCTTAGGGTTTTCTTTTTGGTCAATTATTTAGGGTTAGGGTTTTAAAATTTTATTTTTATTTATTTATTTATTTATTTATTTATTTATTTATTTTTTCATGTTAGGTTCTCCAGGGTTAGGGTTTGGAGTGTCCTAATTTTTTGGGTTAGGGTTTTGAGCATCTTAATATTTTGTGTTAGTGCTTTGAGTGTCTTATTTTTTTGGATTAGTGTTTGGAGCGTTTTTGGGTTTAGGTTTTTGGGTTTTTAGGTTTTAGTTTTTGGGTTTAGGTTTTGAGAGTCCTATTTTTTGGGCTTGGGATTTGAACGTCTTAATTTTGTGGGCTTGGGATTTGAACGTCTTAATTTATTGGGTGAGGAGTTTTAGGCATAGGTCTTCAGGTGTTTAGTGTGGTAAATATTTTGGGTTATGTCTGTAGGGGTTTCGAGGATTTTTAGGGTTAGGGCTTGAGGCTTTTTTGTAAAGGCGGTAAGGGCTAGGGTTACAGTGCGTGCTGGTAAATGTAATTCTTGAAAACTCGGCCCGTGATTGGCTGTTCCGGCTGTCCAAGGAATGCTGGTAAATATAGTTTTCCGGCACCAGGCTTCCGGGAGGCCATGTTGGGTGCCCAGAGCATGCCTGGAAATGCAGGGTTAGGGTTAGGGTTAGGGTTAGGGTTAGGGCACATTTTAGCGCGCCGCCGCCCAGACACATTTTAGCGCGGCGCCGCCCGGACACATTTAAGCACGGCGCCGCCTGGGCACATTTAAGCGCGGCGCCGCCCAGACACATTTTAGCGCGGCGCCGCCCGGACACATTGTACTTGTGGGGCTGGGAGGTTGTGGGGAACATCTGGAGAAGCTGCCTGTAGGGTTTGGGGGAGCACCTGCAGGGTTTGGGGTGGGATCTGTGGGGCTGGGGGGGGTCTCTATGGGGCCGGGGGGGTTTTGGGGGGGTTGTGACCCTTTGGGGTGCCCCCCCCAAAGCCCCAACCCGCGGCTGACCTAGCATTTTAGCGTGGCCGCCGTCCACCGGCAGCTTCATGCCCGTCTTCCGCTCCCAGTGGCCCGCGGGGCGCCCGGTGGCCCTACCGGCGTCACCAGCGGCCACCTTGGGGTCAACAGCGGCGATTTTGGGGTCAACGGCAGCGGTTTTGGGGTTTCGGTCTGGGGGGTGCTGACATGCCCCCCCCCGCACCCCCCCAGGCATCCTGGCCCTGCAGCTGCCCCCGGGGGGGCTCAACGCCGAGTCCTACAGATGAGAACCAGTCCCCTCCGCCCCCTAAATGCGCCCCCAGCCCCACAAATGCCCCCAGAACCCCCCAAATTGCCCCCCCCCAATTTATTCCCCCCCCCCAGCGCCTGCCTCCACCTGGCCGAGATGCAGCGTCGGGTGCGGGAGGCACTGGCGGAACGCGAGCGGCTGCTGCGGGCACGGGTAGGACGGCGGGGGGTACAAAATTGTGGGGGGGCACCAAGGGGGGTGTGTTCCATGGGGCTTGGGGGGACCGCAAGGGTTGGGGGGAACCAAAATGAGGGGAAAACCAAGTGTGCGGGGTGCGCTTGCCGGGGGGACGCATTTGCGGGGCGCACCGGGGGGGAACCAAAATGAGGGGGGAACCAAGTGTGCGGGGTGCGGTTGCCGGGGGGACGCATTTGCGGGGCGCACCGGGGAGGGGGACCAAAATGAGGGGGGAACCAAGTGTGCGGGGTGCGGTTGCCGGGGGGACGCATTTGCGGGGCGCATCGGGGGAGGAACCAAAATGAGGGGGGAACCAAGTGTGCGGGGTGCTGTTGCCGGGGGGACGCATTTGCGGAGCGCACCGAGGGGGGTCCATGGGGCTTGAGGGGAACCCAAGGGGGGGGGGGGGGGGGAACCAAAATGAGGGGGGAACCAAGTGTGCGGGGTGCGGTTGCCAGGGGGTTAGGGTTAGGGTTAGGGTTTTGGTTTAGGGTTAGGGTTCGTTAGGGTTAGGGCTAGGGTTATCATTAGGGGGTTAGGGGTAGTGTTAGGGGGGTAGGGTTAGGGGTTAGGGTTAGGGTTAGGGTTAGGGTTAGGGTTAGGGTTAGGGTTAGGGTTAGGGGTAGGGGTAGGGTTAGGGTTAGGGTTAGGGTTAGGGTTAGGGGTTAGGGTTAGGGTTAGGGTCAGGGTAAGGGTCAGAGTCAGGGTAAGCGTAGTGAGATCCTCTCCTGAGCCTATGTTATTTTCCAAAGATTGATTGACGCTTTTAAGGTTTCAGGGGTAGGGCACTAGGGTTGGGTTTCAGGGTAAGTATTCTCAGGGTTTATGTTTAGGATTTTAAGTTGTTTAGGTTTGGATTTTTAACGGTTAGTATTTTAGGGATTTGGGGGTTAAGGTTTTAAGTTTTTCAGGGTTACTGTGTTAGGGTTTTAGAGTTTATGGGTTGTAGTGTTGAAAGGTTTTTTAGGGTTAGGGTCTTAGGGTTTTCTTTTTGGTCAATTATTTAGGGTTAGGGTTTTAAAATTTTATTTTTATTTATTTATTTATTTATTTATTTATTTATTCATGTTAGGTTCTCCAGGGTTAGGGTTTGGAGTGTCCTAATTTTTTGGGTTAGGGTTTTGAGCATCTTAATATTTTGTGTTAGTGCTTTGAGTGTCTTATTTTTTTGGATTAGTGTTTGGAGCGTTTTTGGGTTTAGGTTTTTGGGTTTTTAGGTTTTAGTTTTTGGGTTTAGGTTTTGAGAGTCCTATTTTTTGGGCTTGGGATTTGAACGTCTTAATTTTGTGGGCTTGGGATTTGAACGTCTTAATTTATTGGGTGAGGAGTTTTAGGCATAGGTCTTCAGGTGTTTAGTGTGGTAAATATTTTGGGTTATGTCTGTAGGGGTTTCGAGGATTTTTAGGGTTAGGGCTTGAGGCTTTTTTGTAAAGGCGGTAAGGGCTAGGGTTACAGTGCGTGCTGGTAAATGTAATTCTTGAAAACTCGGCCCGTGATTGGCTGTTCCGGCTGTCCAAGGAATGCTGGTAAATATAGTTTTCCGGCACCAGGCTTCCGGGAGGCCATGTTGGGTGCCCAGAGCATGCCTGGAAATGCAGGGTTAGGGTTAGGGTTAGGGTTAGGGTTAGGGCACATTTTAGCGCGCCGCCGCCCAGACACATTTTAGCGCGGCGCCGCCCGGACACATTTAAGCACGGCGCCACCTGGGCACATTTAAGCGTGGCGCCGCCCAGACACATTTTAGCGCGGCGCCGCCCGGACACATTGTACTTGTGGGGCTGGGAGGTTGTGGGGAACATCTGGAGAAGGTGCCTGTAGGGTTTGGGGGAGCACCTGCAGGGTTTGGGGTGGGATCTGTGGGGCTGGGGGGGGTCTCTATGGGGCCGGGGGGGTTTTGGGGGGGTTGTGACCCTTTGGGGTGCCCCCCCCAAAGCCCCAACCCGCGGCTGACCTAGCATTTTAGCGTGGCCGCCGTCCACCGGCAGCTTCATGCCCGTCTTCCGCTCCCAGTGGCCCGCGGGGCGCCCGGTGGCCCTACCGGCGTCACCAGCGGCCACCTTGGGGTCAACAGCAGCGATTTTGGGGTCAACGGCAGCGGTTTTGGGGTTTCGGTCTGGGGGGTGCTGACATGCCCCCCCCCGCACCCCCCCAGGCATCCTGGCCCTGCAGCTGCCCCCGGGGGGGCTCAACGCCGAGTCCTACAGATGAGAACCAGTCCCCTCCGCCCCCTAAATGCGCCCCCAGCCCCACAAATGCCCCCAGAACCCCCCAAATTGCCCCCCCCCCAATTTATTCCCCCCCCCCAGCGCCTGCCTCCACCTGGCCGAGATGCAGCGTCGGGTGCGGGAGGCACTGGCGGAACGCGAGCGGCTGCTGCGGGCACGGGTAGGACGGCGGGGGGTACAAAATTGTGGGGGGGCACCAAGGGGGGTGTGGTCCATGGGGCTTGGGGGGACCGCAAGGGTTGGGGGGAACCAAAATGAGGGGAAAACCAAGTGTGCGGGGTGCGCTTGCCGGGGGGACGCATTTGCGGGGCGCACCGGGGGGGAACCAAAATGAGGGGGGAACCAAGTGTGCGGGGTGCGGTTGCCGGGGGGACGCATTTGCAGGGCGCACCGGGGGGGGGGGACCAAAATGAGGGGGGAACCAAGTGTGCGGGGTGCGGTTGCTGGGGGGACGCATTTGCGGGGCGCACCGGGGGAGGAACCAAAATGAGGGGGGAACCAAGTGTGCGGGGTGCTGTTGCCAGGGGGACGCATTTGCGGAGCGCACCGAGGGGGGTCCATGGGGCTTGAGGGGAACCCAAGGGGGGGGGGGGGGGGGAACCAAAATGAGGGGGGAACCAAGTGTGCGGGGTGCGGTTGCCAGGGGTTTAGGGTTAGGGTTAGGGTTTTGGTTTAGGGTTAGGGTTCGTTAGGGTTAGGGCTAGGGTTATCATTAGGGGGTTAGGGGTAGTGTTAGGGGGGTAGGGTTAGGGGTTAGGGTTAGGGTTAGGGTTAGGGTTAGGGTTAGGGTTAGGGGTAGGGGTAGGGGTAGGGTTAGGGTTAGGGTTAGGGTTAGGGTTAGGGGTTAGGGTTAGGGTTAGGGTCAGGGTAAGGGTCAGAGTCAGGGTAAGCGTAGTGAGATCCTCTCCTGAGCCTATGTTATTTTCCAAAGATTGATTGACGCTTTTAAGATTTCAGGGGTAGGGCACTAGGGTTGGGTTTCAGGGTAAGTATTCTCAGGGTTTATGTTTAGGATTTTAAGTTGTTTAGGTTTGGATTTTTAACGGTTAGTATTTTAGGGATTTGGGGGTTAAGGTTTTAAGTTTTTCAGGGTTACTGTGTTAGGGTTTTAGAGTTTATGGGTTGTAGTGTTGAAAGGTTTTTTAGGGTTAGGGTCTTAGGGTTTTCTTTTTGGTCAATTATTTAGGGTTAGGGTTTTAAAATTTTATTTTTATTTATTTATTTATTTATTTATTTATTTATTTATTCATGTTAGGTTCTCCAGGGTTAGGGTTTGGAGTGTCCTAATTTTTTGGGTTAGGGTTTTGAGCATCTTAATATTTTGTGTTAGTGCTTTGAGTGTCTTATTTTTTTGGATTAGTGTTTGGAGCGTTTTTGGGTTTAGGTTTTTGGGTTTTTAGGTTTTAGTTTTTGGGTTTAGGTTTTGAGAGTCCTATTTTTTGGGCTTGGGATTTGAACGTCTTAATTTTGTGGGCTTGGGATTTGAACGTCTTAATTTATTGGGTGAGGAGTTTTAGGCATAGGTCTTCAGGTGTTTAGTGTGGTAAATATTTTGGGTTATGTCTGTAGGGGTTTCGAGGATTTTTAGGGTTAGGGCTTGAGGGTTTTTTGTAAAGGCGGTAAGGGCTAGGGTTACAGTGCGTGCTGGTAAATGTAATTCTTGAAAACTCGGCCCCTGATTGGCTGTTCCGGCTGTCCAAGGAATGCTGGTAAATATAGTTTTCCGGCACCAGGCTTCCGGGAGGCCATGTTGGGTGCCCAGAGCATGCCTGGAAATGCAGGGTTAGGGTTAGGGTTAGGGTTAGGGTTAGGGCACATTTTAGCGCGCCGCCGCCCAGACACATTTTAGCGCGGCGCCGCCCGGACACATTTAAGCACGGCGCCGCCTGGGCACATTTAAGCGCGGCGCCGCCCAGACACATTTTAGCGCGGCGCCGCCCGGACACATTGTACTTGTGGGGCTGGGAGGTTGTGGGGAACATCTGGAGAAGGTGCCTGTAGGGTTTGGGGGAGCACCTGCAGGGTTTGGGGTGGGATCTGTGGGGCTGGGGGGGGTCTCTATGGGGCCGGGGGGGTTTTGGGGGGGTTGTGACCCTTTGGGGTGCCCCCCCCAAAGCCCCAACCCGCGGCTGACCTAGCATTTTAGCGTGGCCGCCGTCCACCGGCAGCTTCATGCCCGTCTTCCGCTCCCAGTGGCCCGCGGGGCGCCCGGTGACCCTACCGGCGTCACCAGCGGCCACCTTGGGGTCAACAGCGGCGATTTTGGGGTCAACGGCAGCGGTTTTGGGGTTTCGGTCTGGGGGGTGCTGACATGCCCCCCCCCGCACCCCCCCAGGCATCCTGGCCCTGCAGCTGCCCCCGGGGGGGCTCAACGCCGAGTCCTACAGATGAGAACCAGTCCCCTCCGCCCCCTAAATGCGCCCCCAGCCCCACAAATGCCCCCAGAACCCCCCAAATTGCCCCCCCCCCAATTTATTCCCCCCCCCCAGCGCCTGCCTCCACCTGGCCGACATGCAGTGTCGGGTGCGGGAGGCACTGGCGGAACGCGAGCGGCTGCTGCGGGCACGGGTAGGACGGCGGGGGGTACAAAATTGTGGGGGGGCACCAAGGGGGGTGTGGTCCATGGGGCTTGGGGGGACCGCAAGGGTTGGGGGGAACCAAAATGAGGGGAAAACCAAGTGTGCGGGGTGCTGTTGCCGGGGGGACGCATTTGCGGGGCGCACCGGGGGGGAACCAAAATGAGGGGGGAACCAAGTGTGCGGGGTGCGGTTGCCGGGGGGACGCATTTGCGGGGCGCACCGGGGAGGGGGACCAAAATGAGGGGGGAACCAAGTGTGCGGGGTGCGGTTGCCGGGGGGACGCATTTGCGGGGCGCACCGGGGGAGGAACCAAAATGAGGGGGGAACCAAGTGTGCGGGGTGCTGTTGCCGGGGGGACGCATTTGCGGGGAGCACCGAGGGGGGTCCATGGGGCTTGAGGGGAACCCAAGGGGGGGGGGGGGGGGGAACCAAAATGAGGGGGGAACCAAGTGTGCGGGGTGCGGTTGCCAGGGGGTTAGGGTTAGGGTTAGGGTTTTGGTTTAGGGTTAGGGTTCGTTAGGGTTAGGGCTAGGGTTATCATTAGGGGGTTAGGGGTAGTGTTAGGGGGGTAGGGTTAGGGGTTAGGGTTAGGGTTAGGGTTAGGGTTAGGGTTAGGGTTAGGGGTAGGGGTAGGGGTAGGGTTAGGGTTAGGGTTAGGGTTAGGGGTTAGGGTTAGGGTTAGGGTCAGGGTAAGGGTCAGAGTCAGGGTAAGCGTAGTGAGATCCTCTCCTGAGCCTATGTTATTTTCCAAAGATTGATTGACGCTTTTAAGGTTTCAGGGGTAGGGCACTAGGGTTGGGTTTCAGGGTAAGTATTCTCAGGGTTTATGTTTAGGATTTTAAGTTGTTTAGGTTTGGATTTTTAACGGTTAGTATTTTAGGGATTTGGGGGTTAAGGTTTTAAGTTTTTCAGGGTTACTGTGTTAGGGTTTTAGAGTTTATGGGTTGTAGTGTTGAAAGGTTTTTTAGGGTTAGGGTCTTAGGGTTTTCTTTTTGGTCAATTATTTAGGGTTAGGGTTTTAAAATTTTATTTTTATTTATTTATTTATTTATTTATTTATTTTTTCCTGTTAGGTTCTCCAGGGTTAGGGTTTGGAGTGTCCTAATTTTTTGGGTTAGGGTTTTGAGCATCTTAATATTTTGTGTTAGTGCTTTGAGTGTCTTATTTTTTTGGATTAGTGTTTGGAGCGTTTTTGGGTTTAGGTTTTTGGGTTTTTAGGTTTTAGTTTTTGGGTTTAGGTTTTGAGAGTCCTATTTTTTGGGCTTGGGATTTGAACGTCTTAATTTTGTGGGCTTGGGATTTGAACGTCTTAATTTATTGGGTGAGGAGTTTTAGGCATAGGTCTTCAGGTGTTTAGTGTGGTAAATATTTTGGGTTATGTCTGTAGGGGTTTCGAGGATTTTTAGGGTTAGGGCTTGAGGCTTTTTTGTAAAGGCGGTAAGGGCTAGGGTTACAGTGCGTGCTGGTAAATGTAATTCTTGAAAACTCGGCCCGTGATTGGCTGTTCCGGCTGTCCAAGGAATGCTGGTAAATATAGTTTTCCGGCACCAGGCTTCCGGGAGGCCATGTTGGGTGCCCAGAGCATGCCTGGAAATGCAGGGTTAGGGTTAGGGTTAGGGTTAGGGTTAGGGCACATTTTAGCGCGCCGCCGCCCAGACACATTTTAGCGCGGCGCCGCCCGGACACATTTAAGCACGGCGCCGCCTGGGCACATTTAAGCGCGGCGCCGCCCAGACACATTTTAGCGCGGCGCCGCCCGGACACATTGTACTTGTGGGGCTGGGAGGTTGTGGGGAACATCTGGAGAAGGTGCCTGTAGGGTTTGGGGGAGCACCTGCAGGGTTTGGGGTGGGATCTGTGGGGCTGGGGGGGGTCTCTATGGGGCCGGGGGGGTTTTGGGGGGGTTGTGACCCTTTGGGGTGCCCCCCCCAAAGCCCCAACCCGCGGCTGACCTAGCATTTTAGCGTGGCCGCCGTCCACCGGCAGCTTCATGCCCGTCTTCCGCTCCCAGTGGCCCGCGGGGCGCCCGGTGGCCCTACCGGCGTCACCAGCGGCCACCTTGGGGTCAACAGCGGCGATTTTGGGGTCAACGGCAGCGGTTTTGGGGTTTCGGTCTGGGGGGTGCTGACATGCCCCCCCCCGCACCCCCCCAGGCATCCTGGCCCTGCAGCTGCCCCCGGGGGGGCTCAACGCCGAGTCCTACAGATGAGAACCAGTCCCCTCCGCCCCCTAAATGCGCCCCCAGCCCCACAAATGCCCCCAGAACCCCCCAAATTGCCCCCCCCCAATTTATTCCCCCCCCCCAGCGCCTGCCTCCACCTGGCCGAGATGCAGCGTCGGGTGCGGGAGGCACTGGCGGAACGCGAGCGGCTGCTGCGGGCACGGGTAGGACGGCGGGGGGTACAAAATTGTGGGGGGGCACCAAGGGGGGTGTGTTCCATGGGGCTTGGGGGGACCGCAAGGGTTGGGGGGAACCAAAATGAGGGGAAAACCAAGTGTGCGGGGTGCGCTTGCCGGGGGGACGCATTTGCGGGGCGCACCGGGGGGGAACCAAAATGAGGGGGGAACCAAGTGTGCGGGGTGCGGTTGCCGGGGGGACGCATTTGCGGGGCGCACCGGGGAGGGGGACCAAAATGAGGGGGGAACCAAGTGTGCGGGGTGCGGTTGCCGGGGGGACGCATTTGCGGGGCGCATCGGGGGAGGAACCAAAATGAGGGGGGAACCAAGTGTGCGGGGTGCTGTTGCCGGGGGGACGCATTTGCGGAGCGCACCGAGGGGGGTCCATGGGGCTTGAGGGGAACCCAAGGGGGGGGGGGGGGGGAACCAAAATGAGGGGGGAACCAAGTGTGCGGGGTGCGGTTGCCAGGGGGTTAGGGTTAGGGTTAGGGTTTTGGTTTAGGGTTAGGGTTCGTTAGGGTTAGGGCTAGGGTTATCATTAGGGGGTTAGGGGTAGTGTTAGGGGGGTAGGGTTAGGGGTTAGGGTTAGGGTTAGGGTTAGGGTTAGGGTTAGGGTTAGGGTTAGGGTTAGGGGTAGGGGTAGGGTTAGGGTTAGGGTTAGGGTTAGGGTTAGGGGTTAGGGTTAGGGTTAGGGTCAGGGTAAGGGTCAGAGTCAGGGTAAGCGTAGTGAGATCCTCTCCTGAGCCTATGTTATTTTCCAAAGATTGATTGACGCTTTTAAGGTTTCAGGGGTAGGGCACTAGGGTTGGGTTTCAGGGTAAGTATTCTCAGGGTTTATGTTTAGGATTTTAAGTTGTTTAGGTTTGGATTTTTAACGGTTAGTATTTTAGGGATTTGGGGGTTAAGGTTTTAAGTTTTTCAGGGTTACTGTGTTAGGGTTTTAGAGTTTATGGGTTGTAGTGTTGAAAGGTTTTTTAGGGTTAGGGTCTTAGGGTTTTCTTTTTGGTCAATTATTTAGGGTTAGGGTTTTAAAATTTTATTTTTATTTATTTATTTATTTATTTATTTATTTATTCATGTTAGGTTCTCCAGGGTTAGGGTTTGGAGTGTCCTAATTTTTTGGGTTAGGGTTTTGAGCATCTTAATATTTTGTGTTAGTGCTTTGAGTGTCTTATTTTTTTGGATTAGTGTTTGGAGCGTTTTTGGGTTTAGGTTTTTGGGTTTTTAGGTTTTAGTTTTTGGGTTTAGGTTTTGAGAGTCCTATTTTTTGGGCTTGGGATTTGAACGTCTTAATTTTGTGGGCTTGGGATTTGAACGTCTTAATTTATTGGGTGAGGAGTTTTAGGCATAGGTCTTCAGGTGTTTAGTGTGGTAAATATTTTGGGTTATGTCTGTAGGGGTTTCGAGGATTTTTAGGGTTAGGGCTTGAGGCTTTTTTGTAAAGGCGGTAAGGGCTAGGGTTACAGTGCGTGCTGGTAAATGTAATTCTTGAAAACTCGGCCCGTGATTGGCTGTTCCGGCTGTCCAAGGAATGCTGGTAAATATAGTTTTCCGGCACCAGGCTTCCGGGAGGCCATGTTGGGTGCCCAGAGCATGCCTGGAAATGCAGGGTTAGGGTTAGGGTTAGGGTTAGGGTTAGGGCACATTTTAGCGCGCCGCCGCCCAGACACATTTTAGCGCGGCGCCGCCCGGACACATTTAAGCACGGCGCCACCTGGGCACATTTAAGCGTGGCGCCGCCCAGACACATTTTAGCGCGGCGCCGCCCGGACACATTGTACTTGTGGGGCTGGGAGGTTGTGGGGAACATCTGGAGAAGGTGCCTGTAGGGTTTGGGGGAGCACCTGCAGGGTTTGGGGTGGGATCTGTGGGGCTGGGGGGGGTCTCTATGGGGCCGGGGGGGTTTTGGGGGGGTTGTGACCCTTTGGGGTGCCCCCCCCAAAGCCCCAACCCGCGGCTGACCTAGCATTTTAGCGTGGCCGCCGTCCACCGGCAGCTTCATGCCCGTCTTCCGCTCCCAGTGGCCCGCGGGGCGCCCGGTGGCCCTACCGGCGTCACCAGCGGCCACCTTGGGGTCAACAGCAGCGATTTTGGGGTCAACGGCAGCGGTTTTGGGGTTTCGGTCTGGGGGGTGCTGACATGCCCCCCCCCGCACCCCCCCAGGCATCCTGGCCCTGCAGCTGCCCCCGGGGGGGCTCAACGCCGAGTCCTACAGATGAGAACCAGTCCCCTCCGCCCCCTAAATGCGCCCCCAGCCCCACAAATGCCCCCAGAACCCCCCAAATTGCCCCCCCCCCAATTTATTCCCCCCCCCCAGCGCCTGCCTCCACCTGGCCGAGATGCAGCGTCGGGTGCGGGAGGCACTGGCGGAACGCGAGCGGCTGCTGCGGGCACGGGTAGGACGGCGGGGGGTACAAAATTGTGGGGGGGCACCAAGGGGGGTGTGGTCCATGGGGCTTGGGGGGACCGCAAGGGTTGGGGGGAACCAAAATGAGGGGAAAACCAAGTGTGCGGGGTGCGCTTGCCGGGGGGACGCATTTGCGGGGCGCACCGGGGGGGAACCAAAATGAGGGGGGAACCAAGTGTGCGGGGTGCGGTTGCCGGGGGGACGCATTTGCAGGGCGCACCGGGGGGGGGGGACCAAAATGAGGGGGGAACCAAGTGTGCGGGGTGCGGTTGCTGGGGGGACGCATTTGCGGGGCGCACCGGGGGAGGAACCAAAATGAGGGGGGAACCAAGTGTGCGGGGTGCTGTTGCCAGGGGGACGCATTTGCGGAGCGCACCGAGGGGGGTCCATGGGGCTTGAGGGGAACCCAAGGGGGGGGGGGGGGGAACCAAAATGAGGGGGGAACCAAGTGTGCGGGGTGCGGTTGCCAGGGGTTTAGGGTTAGGGTTAGGGTTTTGGTTTAGGGTTAGGGTTCGTTAGGGTTAGGGCTAGGGTTATCATTAGGGGGTTAGGGGTAGTGTTAGGGGGGTAGGGTTAGGGGTTAGGGTTAGGGTTAGGGTTAGGGTTAGGGTTAGGGTTAGGGTTAGGGGTAGGGGTAGGGGTAGGGTTAGGGTTAGGGTTAGGGTTAGGGTTAGGGGTTAGGGTTAGGGTTAGGGTCAGGGTAAGGGTCAGAGTCAGGGTAAGCGTAGTGAGATCCTCTCCTGAGCCTATGTTATTTTCCAAAGATTGATTGACGCTTTTAAGATTTCAGGGGTAGGGCACTAGGGTTGGGTTTCAGGGTAAGTATTCTCAGGGTTTATGTTTAGGATTTTAAGTTGTTTAGGTTTGGATTTTTAACGGTTAGTATTTTAGGGATTTGGGGGTTAAGGTTTTAAGTTTTTCAGGGTTACTGTGTTAGGGTTTTAGAGTTTATGGGTTGTAGTGTTGAAAGGTTTTTTAGGGTTAGGGTCTTAGGGTTTTCTTTTTGGTCAATTATTTAGGGTTAGGGTTTTAAAATTTTATTTTTATTTATTTATTTATTTATTTATTTATTTATTTATTCATGTTAGGTTCTCCAGGGTTAGGGTTTGGAGTGTCCTAATTTTTTGGGTTAGGGTTTTGAGCATCTTAATATTTTGTGTTAGTGCTTTGAGTGTCTTATTTTTTTGGATTAGTGTTTGGAGCGTTTTTGGGTTTAGGTTTTTGGGTTTTTAGGTTTTAGTTTTTGGGTTTAGGTTTTGAGAGTCCTATTTTTTGGGCTTGGGATTTGAACGTCTTAATTTTGTGGGCTTGGGATTTGAACGTCTTAATTTATTGGGTGAGGAGTTTTAGGCATAGGTCTTCAGGTGTTTAGTGTGGTAAATATTTTGGGTTATGTCTGTAGGGGTTTCGAGGATTTTTAGGGTTAGGGCTTGAGGGTTTTTTGTAAAGGCGGTAAGGGCTAGGGTTACAGTGCGTGCTGGTAAATGTAATTCTTGAAAACTCGGCCCCTGATTGGCTGTTCCGGCTGTCCAAGGAATGCTGGTAAATATAGTTTTCCGGCACCAGGCTTCCGGGAGGCCATGTTGGGTGCCCAGAGCATGCCTGGAAATGCAGGGTTAGGGTTAGGGTTAGGGTTAGGGTTAGGGCACATTTTAGCGCGCCGCCGCCCAGACACATTTTAGCGCGGCGCCGCCCGGACACATTTAAGCACGGCGCCGCCTGGGCACATTTAAGCGCGGCGCCGCCCAGACACATTTTAGCGCGGCGCCGCCCGGACACATTGTACTTGTGGGGCTGGGAGGTTGTGGGGAACATCTGGAGAAGGTGCCTGTAGGGTTTGGGGGAGCACCTGCAGGGTTTGGGGTGGGATCTGTGGGGCTGGGGGGGGTCTCTATGGGGCCGGGGGGGTTTTGGGGGGGTTGTGACCCTTTGGGGTGCCCCCCCCAAAGCCCCAACCCGCGGCTGACCTAGCATTTTAGCGTGGCCGCCGTCCACCGGCAGCTTCATGCCCGTCTTCCGCTCCCAGTGGCCCGCGGGGCGCCCGGTGACCCTACCGGCGTCACCAGCGGCCACCTTGGGGTCAACAGCGGCGATTTTGGGGTCAACGGCAGCGGTTTTGGGGTTTCGGTCTGGGGGGTGCTGACATGCCCCCCCCCGCACCCCCCCAGGCATCCTGGCCCTGCAGCTGCCCCCGGGGGGGCTCAACGCCGAGTCCTACAGATGAGAACCAGTCCCCTCCGCCCCCTAAATGCGCCCCCAGCCCCACAAATGCCCCCAGAACCCCCCAAATTGCCCCCCCCCCAATTTATTCCCCCCCCCCAGCGCCTGCCTCCACCTGGCCGACATGCAGTGTCGGGTGCGGGAGGCACTGGCGGAACGCGAGCGGCTGCTGCGGGCACGGGTAGGACGGCGGGGGGTACAAAATTGTGGGGGGGCACCAAGGGGGGTGTGGTCCATGGGGCTTGGGGGGACCGCAAGGGTTGGGGGGAACCAAAATGAGGGGAAAACCAAGTGTGCGGGGTGCTGTTGCCGGGGGGACGCATTTGCGGGGCGCACCGGGGGGGAACCAAAATGAGGGGGGAACCAAGTGTGCGGGGTGCGGTTGCCGGGGGGACGCATTTGCGGGGCGCACCGGGGAGGGGGACCAAAATGAGGGGGGAACCAAGTGTGCGGGGTGCGGTTGCCGGGGGGACGCATTTGCGGGGCGCACCGGGGGAGGAACCAAAATGAGGGGGGAACCAAGTGTGCGGGGTGCTGTTGCCGGGGGGACGCATTTGCGGGGAGCACCGAGGGGGGTCCATGGGGCTTGAGGGGAACCCAAGGGGGGGGGGGGGGGGGAACCAAAATGAGGGGGGAACCAAGTGTGCGGGGTGCGGTTGCCAGGGGGTTAGGGTTAGGGTTAGGGTTTTGGTTTAGGGTTAGGGTTCGTTAGGGTTAGGGCTAGGGTTATCATTAGGGGGTTAGGGGTAGTGTTAGGGGGGTAGGGTTAGGGGTTAGGGTTAGGGTTAGGGTTAGGGTTAGGGTTAGGGTTAGGGGTAGGGGTAGGGGTAGGGTTAGGGTTAGGGTTAGGGTTAGGGGTTAGGGTTAGGGTTAGGGTCAGGGTAAGGGTCAGAGTCAGGGTAAGCGTAGTGAGATCCTCTCCTGAGCCTATGTTATTTTCCAAAGATTGATTGACGCTTTTAAGGTTTCAGGGGTAGGGCACTAGGGTTGGGTTTCAGGGTAAGTATTCTCAGGGTTTATGTTTAGGATTTTAAGTTGTTTAGGTTTGGATTTTTAACGGTTAGTATTTTAGGGATTTGGGGGTTAAGGTTTTAAGTTTTTCAGGGTTACTGTGTTAGGGTTTTAGAGTTTATGGGTTGTAGTGTTGAAAGGTTTTTTAGGGTTAGGGTCTTAGGGTTTTCTTTTTGGTCAATTATTTAGGGTTAGGGTTTTAAAATTTTATTTTTATTTATTTATTTATTTATTTATTTATTTTTTCCTGTTAGGTTCTCCAGGGTTAGGGTTTGGAGTGTCCTAATTTTTTGGGTTAGGGTTTTGAGCATCTTAATATTTTGTGTTAGTGCTTTGAGTGTCTTATTTTTTTGGATTAGTGTTTGGAGCGTTTTTGGGTTTAGGTTTTTGGGTTTTTAGGTTTTAGTTTTTGGGTTTAGGTTTTGAGAGTCCTATTTTTTGGGCTTGGGATTTGAACGTCTTAATTTTGTGGGCTTGGGATTTGAACGTCTTAATTTATTGGGTGAGGAGTTTTAGGCATAGGTCTTCAGGTGTTTAGTGTGGTAAATATTTTGGGTTATGTCTGTAGGGGTTTCGAGGATTTTTAGGGTTAGGGCTTGAGGCTTTTTTGTAAAGGCGGTAAGGGCTAGGGTTACAGTGCGTGCTGGTAAATGTAATTCTTGAAAACTCGGCCCGTGATTGGCTGTTCCGGCTGTCCAAGGAATGCTGGTAAATATAGTTTTCCGGCACCAGGCTTCCGGGAGGCCATGTTGGGTGCCCAGAGCATGCCTGGAAATGCAGGGTTAGGGTTAGGGTTAGGGTTAGGGTTAGGGCACATTTTAGCGCGCCGCCGCCCAGACACATTTTAGCGCGGCGCCGCCCGGACACATTTAAGCACGGCGCCGCCTGGGCACATTTAAGCGCGGCGCCGCCCAGACACATTTTAGCGCGGCGCCGCCCGGACACATTGTACTTGTGGGGCTGGGAGGTTGTGGGGAACATCTGGAGAAGGTGCCTGTAGGGTTTGGGGGAGCACCTGCAGGGTTTGGGGTGGGATCTGTGGGGCTGGGGGGGGTCTCTATGGGGCCGGGGGGGTTTTGGGGGGGTTGTGACCCTTTGGGGTGCCCCCCCCAAAGCCCCAACCCGCGGCTGACCTAGCATTTTAGCGTGGCCGCCGTCCACCGGCAGCTTCATGCCCGTCTTCCGCTCCCAGTGGCCCGCGGGGCGCCCGGTGGCCCTACCGGCGTCACCAGCGGCCACCTTGGGGTCAACAGCGGCGATTTTGGGGTCAACGGCAGCGGTTTTGGGGTTTCGGTCTGGGGGGTGCTGACATGCCCCCCCCCGCACCCCCCCAGGCATCCTGGCCCTGCAGCTGCCCCCGGGGGGGCTCAACGCCGAGTCCTACAGATGAGAACCAGTCCCCTCCGCCCCCTAAATGCGCCCCCAGCCCCACAAATGCCCCCAGAACCCCCCAAATTGCCCCCCCCCCAATTTATTCCCCCCCCCCAGCGCCTGCCTCCACCTGGCCGACATGCAGTGTCGGGTGCGGGAGGCACTGGCGGAACGCGAGCGGCTGCTGCGGGCACGGGTAGGACGGCGGGGGGTACAAAATTGTGGGGGGGCACCAAGGGGGGTGTGGTCCATGGGGCTTGGGGGGACCGCAAGGGTTGGGGGGAACCAAAATGAGGGGAAAACCAAGTGTGCGGGGTGCTGTTGCCGGGGGGACGCATTTGCGGGGCGCACCGGGGGGGAACCAAAATGAGGGGGGAACCAAGTGTGCGGGGTGCGGTTGCCGGGGGGACGCATTTGCAGGGCGCACCGGGGGGGGGAACCAAAATGAGGGGGGAACCAAGTGTGCGGGGTGCGGTTGCCGGGGGGACGCATTTGCGGGGCGCACCGGGGGAGGAACCAAAATGAGGGGGGAACCAAGTGTGCGGGGTGCTGTTGCCGGGGGGACGCATTTGCGGGGAGCACCGAGGGGGGTCCATGGGGCTTGAGGGGAACCCAAGGGGGGGGGGGGGGGGAACCAAAATGAGGGGGGAACCAAGTGTGCGGGGTGCGGTTGCCAGGGGGTTAGGGTTAGGGTTAGGGTTTTGGTTTAGGGTTAGGGTTCGTTAGGGTTAGGGCTAGGGTTATCATTAGGGGGTTAGGGGTAGTGTTAGGGGGGTAGGGTTAGGGGTTAGGGTTAGGGTTAGGGTTAGGGTTAGGGTTAGGGTTAGGGTTAGGGGTAGGGGTAGGGGTAGGGTTAGGGTTAGGGTTAGGGTTAGGGGTTAGGGTTAGGGTTAGGGTCAGGGTAAGGGTCAGAGTCAGGGTAAGCGTAGTGAGATCCTCTCCTGAGCCTATGTTATTTTCCAAAGATTGATTGACGCTTTTAAGGTTTCAGGGGTAGGGCACTAGGGTTGGGTTTCAGGGTAAGTATTCTCAGGGTTTATGTTTAGGATTTTAAGTTGTTTAGGTTTGGATTTTTAACGGTTAGTATTTTAGGGATTTGGGGGTTAAGGTTTTAAGTTTTTCAGGGTTACTGTGTTAGGGTTTTAGAGTTTATGGGTTGTAGTGTTGAAAGGTTTTTTAGGGTTAGGGTCTTAGGGTTTTCTTTTTGGTCAATTATTTAGGGTTAGGGTTTTAAAATTTTATTTTTATTTATTTATTTATTTATTTATTTATTTATTTATTTTTTCCTGTTAGGTTCTCCAGGGTTAGGGTTTGGAGTGTCCTAATTTTTTGGGTTAGGGTTTTGAGCATCTTAATATTTTGTGTTAGTGCTTTGAGTGTCTTATTTTTTTGGATTAGTGTTTGGAGCGTTTTTGGGTTTAGGTTTTTGGGTTTTTAGGTTTTAGTTTTTGGGTTTAGGTTTTGAGAGTCCTATTTTTTGGGCTTGGGATTTGAACGTCTTAATTTTGTGGGCTTGGGATTTGAACGTCTTAATTTATTGGGTGAGGAGTTTTAGGCATAGGTCTTCAGGTGTTTAGTGTGGTAAATATTTTGGGTTATGTCTGTAGGGGTTTCGAGGATTTTTAGGGTTAGGGCTTGAGGCTTTTTTGTAAAGGCGGTAAGGGCTAGGGTTACAGTGCGTGCTGGTAAATGTAATTCTTGAAAACTCGGCCCGTGATTGGCTGTTCCGGCTGTCCAAGGAATGCTGGTAAATATAGTTTTCCGGCACCAGGCTTCCGGGAGGCCATGTTGGGTGCCCAGAGCATGCCTGGAAATGCAGGGTTAGGGTTAGGGTTAGGGTTAGGGTTAGGGTTAGGGTTAGGGTTAGGGCACATTTTAGCGCGCCGCCGCCCAGACACATTTTAGCGCGGCGCCGCCCGGACACATTTAAGCACGGCGCCGCCTGGGCACATTTAAGCGCGGCGCCGCCCAGACACATTTTAGCGCGGCGCCGCCCGGACACATTGTACTTGTGGGGCTGGGAGGTTGTGGGGAACATCTGGAGAAGGTGCCTGTAGGGTTTGGGGGAGCACCTGCAGGGTTTGGGGTGGGATCTGTGGGGCTGGGGGGGGTCTCTATGGGGCCGGGGGGGTTTTGGGGGGGTTGTGACCCTATGGGGTGCCCCCCCCAAAGCCCCAACCCGCGGCTGACCTAGCATTTTAGCGTGGCCGCCGTCCACCGGCAGCTTCATGCCCGTCTTCCGCTCCCAGTGGCCCGCGGGGCGCCCGGTGGCCCTACCGGCGTCACCAGCGGCCACCTTGGGGTCAACAGCGGCGATTTTGGGGTCAACGGCAGCGGTTTTGGGGTTTCGGTCTGGGGGGTGCTGACATGCCCCCCCCCGCACCCCCCCAGGCATCCTGGCCCTGCAGCTGCCCCCGGGGGGGCTCAACGCCGAGTCCTACAGATGAGAACCAGTCCCCTCCGCCCCCTAAATGCGCCCCCAGCCCCACAAATGCCCCCAGAACCCCCCAAATTGCCCCCCCCCAATTTATTCCCCCCCCCCAGCGCCTGCCTCCACCTGGCCGACATGCAGCGTCGGGTGCGGGAGGCACTGGCGGAACGCGAGCGGCTGCTGCGGGCACGGGTAGGACGGCGGGGGGTACAAAATTGTGGGGGGGCACCAAGGGGGGTGTGGTCCATGGGGCTTGGGGGGACCGCAAGGGTTGGGGGGAACCAAAATGAGGGGAAAACCAAGTGTGCGGGGTGCGCTTGCCGGGGGGACGCATTTGCGGGGCGCACCGGGGGGGAACCAAAATGAGGGGGGAACCAAGTGTGCGGGGTGCGGTTGCCGGGGGGACGCATTTGCAGGGCGCACCGGGGGGGGAACCAAAATGAGGGGGGAACCAAGTGTGCGGGGTGCGGTTGCCGGGGGGACGCATTTGCGGGGCGCACCGGGGGAGGAACCAAAATGAGGGGGGAACCAAGTGTGCGGGGTGCTGTTGCCGGGGGGACGCATTTGCGGGGAGCACCGAGGGGGGTCCATGGGGCTTGAGGGGAACCCAAGGGGGGGGGGGGGGGGGAACCAAAATGAGGGGGGAACCAAGTGTGCGGGGTGCGGTTGCCAGGGGGTTAGGGTTAGGGTTAGGGTTTTGGTTTAGGGTTAGGGTTCGTTAGGGTTAGGGCTAGGGTTATCATTAGGGGGTTAGGGGTAGTGTTAGGGGGGTAGGGTTAGGGGTTAGGGTTAGGGTTAGGGTTAGGGTTAGGGTTAGGGTTAGGGTTAGGGGTAGGGGTAGGGGTAGGGTTAGGGTTAGGGTTAGGGTTAGGGGTTAGGGTTAGGGTTAGGGTCAGGGTAAGGGTCAGAGTCAGGGTAAGCGTAGTGAGATCCTCTCCTGAGCCTATGTTATTTTCCAAAGATTGATTGACGCTTTTAAGGTTTCAGGGGTAGGGCACTAGGGTTGGGTTTCAGGGTAAGTATTCTCAGGGTTTATGTTTAGGATTTTAAGTTGTTTAGGTTTGGATTTTTAACGGTTAGTATTTTAGGGATTTGGGGGTTAAGGTTTTAAGTTTTTCAGGGTTACTGTGTTAGGGTTTTAGAGTTTATGGGTTGTAGTGTTGAAAGGTTTTTTAGGGTTAGGGTCTTAGGGTTTTCTTTTTGGTCAATTATTTAGGGTTAGGGTTTTAAAATTTTATTTTTATTTATTTATTTATTTATTTATTTATTTATTTATTTATTCATGTTAGGTTCTCCAGGGTTAGGGTTTGGAGTGTCCTAATTTTTTGGGTTAGGGTTTTGAGCATCTTAATATTTTGTGTTAGTGCTTTGAGTGTCTTATTTTTTTGGATTAGTGTTTGGAGCGTTTTCGGGTTTAGGTTTTTGGGTTTTTAGGTTTTAGTTTTTGGGTTTAGGTTTTGAGAGTCCTATTTTTTGGGCTTGGGATTTGAACGTCTTAATTTTGTGGGCTTGGGATTTGAACGTCTTAATTTATTGGGTGAGGAGTTTTAGGCATAGGTCTTCAGGTGTTTAGTGTGGTAAATATTTTGGGTTATGTCTGTAGGGGTTTCGAGGATTTTTAGGGTTAGGGCTTGAGGCTTTTTTGTAAAGGCGGTAAGGGCTAGGGTTACAGTGCGTGCTGGTAAATGTAATTCTTGAAAACTCGGCCCGTGATTGGCTGTTCCGGCTGTCCAAGGAATGCTGGTAAATATAGTTTTCCGGCACCAGGCTTCCGGGAGGCCATGTTGGGTGCCCAGAGCATGCCTGGAAATGCAGGGTTAGGGTTAGGGTTAGGGTTAGGGTTAGGGTTAGGGTTAGGGTTAGGGTTAGGGTTAGGGTTAGGGTTAGGGCACATTTTAGCGCGCCGCCGCCCAGACACATTTTAGCGCGGCGCCGCCCGGACACATTTAAGCACGGCGCCGCCTGGGCACATTTAAGCGCGGCGCCGCCCAGACACATTTTAGCGCGGCGCCGCCCGGACACATTGTACTTGTGGGGCTGGGAGGTTGTGGGGAACATCTGGAGAAGGTGCCTGTAGGGTTTGGGGGAGCACCTGCAGGGTTTGGGGTGGGATCTGTGGGGCTGGGGGGGGTCTCTATGGGGCCGGGGGGGTTTTGGGGGGGTTGTGACCCTATGGGGTGCCCCCCCCAAAGCCCCAACCCGCGGCTGACCTAGCATTTTAGCGTGGCCGCCGTCCACCGGCAGCTTCATGCCCGTCTTCCGCTCCCAATGGCCCGCGGGGCGCCCGGTGGCCCTACCGGCGTCACCAGCGGCCACCTTGGGGTCAACAGCGGCGATTTTGGGGTCAACGGCAGCGGTTTTGGGGTTTCGGTCTGGGGGGTGCTGACATGCCCCCCCCCGCACCCCCCCAGGCATCCTGGCCCTGCAGCTGCCCCCGGGGGGGCTCAACGCCGAGTCCTACAGATGAGAACCAGTCCCCTCCGCCCCCTAAATGCGCCCCCAGCCCCACAAATGCCCCCAGAACCCCCCAAATTGCCCCCCCCCAATTTATTCCCCCCCCCCAGCGCCTGCCTCCACCTGGCCGACATGCAGCGTCGGGTGCGGGAGGCACTGGCGGAACGCGAGCGGCTGCTGCGGGCACGGGTAGGACGGCGGGGGGTACAAAATTGTGGGGGGGCACCAAGGGGGGTGTGGTCCATGGGGCTTGGGGGGACCGCAAGGGTTGGGGGGAACCAAAATGAGGGGAAAACCAAGTGTGCGGGGTGCGCTTGCCGGGGGGACGCATTTGCGGGGCGCACCGGGGGGGAACCAAAATGAGGGGGGAACCAAGTGTGCGGGGTGCGGTTGCCGGGGGGACGCATTTGCAGGGCGCACCGGGGGGGGAACCAAAATGAGGGGGGAACCAAGTGTGCGGGGTGCGGTTGCCGGGGGGACGCATTTGCGGGGCGCACCGGGGGAGGAACCAAAATGAGGGGGGAACCAAGTGTGCGGGGTGCTGTTGCCGGGGGGACGCATTTGCGGGGAGCACCGAGGGGGGTCCATGGGGCTTGAGGGGAACCCAAGGGGGGGGGGGGGGGGGAACCAAAATGAGGGGGGAACCAAGTGTGCGGGGTGCGGTTGCCAGGGGGTTAGGGTTAGGGTTAGGGTTTTGGTTTAGGGTTAGGGTTCGTTAGGGTTAGGGCTAGGGTTATCATTAGGGGGTTAGGGGTAGTGTTAGGGGGGTAGGGTTAGGGGTTAGGGTTAGGGTTAGGGTTAGGGTTAGGGTTAGGGTTAGGGTTAGGGGTAGGGGTAGGGGTAGGGTTAGGGTTAGGGTTAGGGTTAGGGGTTAGGGTTAGGGTTAGGGTCAGGGTAAGGGTCAGAGTCAGGGTAAGCGTAGTGAGATCCTCTCCTGAGCCTATGTTATTTTCCAAAGATTGATTGACGCTTTTAAGGTTTCAGGGGTAGGGCACTAGGGTTGGGTTTCAGGGTAAGTATTCTCAGGGTTTATGTTTAGGATTTTAAGTTGTTTAGGTTTGGATTTTTAACGGTTAGTATTTTAGGGATTTGGGGGTTAAGGTTTTAAGTTTTTCAGGGTTACTGTGTTAGGGTTTTAGAGTTTATGGGTTGTAGTGTTGAAAGGTTTTTTAGGGTTAGGGTCTTAGGGTTTTCTTTTTGGTCAATTATTTAGGGTTAGGGTTTTAAAATTTTATTTTTATTTATTTATTTATTTATTTATTTATTTATTTATTTATTCATGTTAGGTTCTCCAGGGTTAGGGTTTGGAGTGTCCTAATTTTTTGGGTTAGGGTTTTGAGCATCTTAATATTTTGTGTTAGTGCTTTGAGTGTCTTATTTTTTTGGATTAGTGTTTGGAGCGTTTTCGGGTTTAGGTTTTTGGGTTTTTAGGTTTTAGTTTTTGGGTTTAGGTTTTGAGAGTCCTATTTTTTGGGCTTGGGATTTGAACGTCTTAATTTTGTGGGCTTGGGATTTGAACGTCTTAATTTATTGGGTGAGGAGTTTTAGGCATAGGTCTTCAGGTGTTTAGTGTGGTAAATATTTTGGGTTATGTCTGTAGGGGTTTCGAGGATTTTTAGGGTTAGGGCTTGAGGCTTTTTTGTAAAGGCGGTAAGGGCTAGGGTTACAGTGCGTGCTGGTAAATGTAATTCTTGAAAACTCGGCCCGTGATTGGCTGTTCCGGCTGTCCAAGGAATGCTGGTAAATATAGTTTTCCGGCACCAGGCTTCCGGGAGGCCATGTTGGGTGCCCAGAGCATGCCTGGAAATGCAGGGTTAGGGTTAGGGTTAGGGTTAGGGTTAGGGTTAGGGTTAGGGTTAGGGTTAGGGTTAGGGCACATTTTAGCGCGCCGCCGCCCAGACACATTTTAGCGCGGCGCCGCCCGGACACATTTAAGCACGGCGCCGCCTGGGCACATTTAAGCGCGGCGCCGCCCAGACACATTTTAGCGCGGCGCCGCCCGGACACATTGTACTTGTGGGGCTGGGAGGTTGTGGGGAACATCTGGAGAAGGTGCCTGTAGGGTTTGGGGGAGCACCTGCAGGGTTTGGGGTGGGATCTGTGGGGCTGGGGGGGGTCTCTATGGGGCCGGGGGGGTTTTGGGGGGGTTGTGACCCTATGGGGTGCCCCCCCCAAAGCCCCAACCCGCGGCTGACCTAGCATTTTAGCGTGGCCGCCGTCCACCGGCAGCTTCATGCCCGTCTTCCGCTCCCAGTGGCCCGCGGGGCGCCCGGTGGCCCTACCGGCGTCACCAGCGGCCACCTTGGGGTCAACAGCGGCGATTTTGGGGTCAACGGCAGCGGTTTTGGGGTTTCGGTCTGGGGGGTGCTGACATGCCCCCCCCCGCACCCCCCCAGGCATCCTGGCCCTGCAGCTGCCCCCGGGGGGGCTCAACGCCGAGTCCTACAGATGAGAACCAGTCCCCTCCGCCCCCTAAATGCGCCCCCAGCCCCACAAATGCCCCCAGAACCCCCCAAATTGGCCCCCCCCAATTTATTCCCCCCCCCCAGCGCCTGCCTCCACCTGGCCGACATGCAGCGTCGGGTGCGGGAGGCACTGGCGGAACGCGAGCGGCTGCTGCGGGCACGGGTAGGACGGCGGGGGGTACAAAATTGTGGGGGGGCACCAAGGGGGGTGTGGTCCATGGGGCTTGGGGGGACCGCAAGGGTTGGGGGGAACCAAAATGAGGGGAAAACCAAGTGTGCGGGGTGCGCTTGCCGGGGGGACGCATTTGCGGGGCGCACCGGGGGGGAACCAAAATGAGGGGGGAACCAAGTGTGCGGGGTGCGGTTGCCGGGGGGACGCATTTGCAGGGCGCACCGGGGGGGGAACCAAAATGAGGGGGGAACCAAGTGTGCGGGGTGCGGTTGCCGGGGGGACGCATTTGCGGGGCGCACCGGGGGAGGAACCAAAATGAGGGGGGAACCAAGTGTGCGGGGTGCTGTTGCCGGGGGGACGCATTTGCGGGGAGCACCGAGGGGGGTCCATGGGGCTTGAGGGGAACCCAAGGGGGGGGGGGGGGGGAACCAAAATGAGGGGGGAACCAAGTGTGCGGGGTGCGGTTGCCAGGGGGTTAGGGTTAGGGTTAGGGTTTTGGTTTAGGGTTAGGGTTCGTTAGGGTTAGGGCTAGGGTTATCATTAGGGGGTTAGGGGTAGTGTTAGGGGGGTAGGGTTAGGGGTTAGGGTTAGGGTTAGGGTTAGGGTTAGGGTTAGGGTTAGGGTTAGGGGTAGGGGTAGGGGTAGGGTTAGGGTTAGGGTTAGGGTTAGGGGTTAGGGTTAGGGTTAGGGTCAGGGTAAGGGTCAGAGTCAGGGTAAGCGTAGTGAGATCCTCTCCTGAGCCTATGTTATTTTCCAAAGATTGATTGACGCTTTTAAGGTTTCAGGGGTAGGGCACTAGGGTTGGGTTTCAGGGTAAGTATTCTCAGGGTTTATGTTTAGGATTTTAAGTTGTTTAGGTTTGGATTTTTAACGGTTAGTATTTTAGGGATTTGGGGGTTAAGGTTTTAAGTTTTTCAGGGTTACTGTGTTAGGGTTTTAGAGTTTATGGGTTGTAGTGTTGAAAGGTTTTTTAGGGTTAGGGTCTTAGGGTTTTCTTTTTGGTCAATTATTTAGGGTTAGGGTTTTAAAATTTTATTTTTATTTATTTATTTATTTATTTATTTATTTATTTATTTTTTCCTGTTAGGTTCTCCAGGGTTAGGGTTTGGAGTGTCCTAATTGTTTGGGTTAGGGTTTGGAGCATCTTAATTTTTTGCGTTAGGGTTTTGAGCATCTTAATATTTTGTGTTAGTGCTTTGAGTGTCTTATTTTTTTGGATTAGTGTTTGGAGCGTTTTTGGGTTTAGGTTTTTGGGTTTTTAGGTTTTAGTTTTTGGGTTTAGGTTTTGAGAGTCCTATTTTTTGGGCTTGGGATTTGAACGTCTTAATTTTGTGGGCTTGGGATTTGAACGTCTTAATTTATTGGGTGAGGAGTTTTAGGCATAGGTCTTCAGGTGTTTAGTGTGGTAAATATTTTGGGTTATGTCTGTAGGGGTTTCGAGGATTTTTAGGGTTAGGGCTTGAGGCTTTTTTGTAAAGGCGGTAAGGGCTAGGGTTACAGTGCGTGCTGGTAAATGTAATTCTTGAAAACTCGGCCCGTGATTGGCTGTTCCGGCTGTCCAAGGAATGCTGGTAAATATAGTTTTCCGGCACCAGGCTTCCGGGAGGCCATGTTGGGTGCCCAGAGCATGCCTGGAAATGCAGGGTTAGGGTTAGGGTTAGGGTTAGGGCACATTTTAGCGCGCCGCCGCCCAGACACATTTTAGCGCGGCGCCACCCGGACACATTTAAGCACGGCGCCGCCTGGGCACATTTAAGCGCGGCGCCGCCCAGACACATTTTAGCGCGGCGCCGCCCGGACACATTGTACTTGTGGGGCTGGGAGGTTGTGGGGAACATCTGGAGAAGGTGCCTGTAGGGTTTGGGGGAGCACCTGCAGGGTTTGGGGTGGGATCTGTGGGGCTGGGGGGGGTCTCTATGGGGCCGGGGGGGTTTTGGGGGGGTTGTGACCCTATGGGGTGCCCCCCCCAAAGCCCCAACCCGCGGCTGACCTAGCATTTTAGCGTGGCCGCCGTCCACCGGCAGCTTCATGCCCGTCTTCCGCTCCCAGTGGCCCGCGGGGCGCCCGGTGGCCCTACCGGCGTCACCAGCGGCCACCTTGGGGTCAACAGCGGCGATTTTGGGGTCAACGGCAGCGGTTTTGGGGTTTCGGTCTGGGGGGTGCTGACATGCCCCCCCCCGCACCCCCCCAGGCATCCTGGCCCTGCAGCTGCCCCCGGGGGGGCTCAACGCCGAGTCCTACAGATGAGAACCAGTCCCCTCCGCCCCCTAAATGCGCCCCCAGCCCCACAAATGCCCCCAGAACCCCCCAAATTGCCCCCCCCCAATTTATTCCCCCCCCCCCAGCGCCTGCCTCAACCTGGCCGACATGCAGCGTCGGGTGCGGGAGGCACTGGCGGAACGCGAGCGGCTGCTGCGGGCACGGGTAGGACGGCGGGGGGTACAAAATTGTGGGGGGGCACCAAGGGGGGTGTGTTCCATGGGGCTTGGGGGGACCGCAAGGGTTGGGGGGAACCAAAATGAGGGGAAAACCAAGTGTGCGGGGTGCGCTTGCCGGGGGGACGCATTTGCGGGGCGCACCGGGGGGGAACCAAAATGAGGGGGGAACCAAGTGTGCGGGGTGCGGTTGCCGGGGGGACGCATTTGCAGGGCGCACCGGGGGGGGAACCAAAATGAGGGGGGAACCAAGTGTGCGGGGTGCGGTTGCCGGGGGGACGCATTTGCGGGGCGCACCGGGGGAGGAACCAAAATGAGGGGGGAACCAAGTGTGCGGGGTGCGGTTGCCGGGGGGACGCATTTGCGGGGCGCACCGAGGGGGGTCCATGGGGCTTGAGGGGAACCCAAGGGGGGGGGGGGGGGGGAACCAAAATGAGGGGGGAACCAAGTGTGCGGGGTGCGGTTGCCAGGGGGTTAGGGTTAGGGTTAGGGTTTTGGTTTAGGGTTAGGGTTCGTTAGGGTTAGGGCTAGGGTTATCATTAGGGGGTTAGGGGTAGTGTTAGGGGGGTAGGGTTAGGGGTTAGGGTTAGGGTTAGGGTTAGGGTTAGGGTTAGGGTTAGGGTTAGGGTTAGGGGTAGGTGTAGGGGTAGGGTTAGGGTTAGGGTTAGGGTTAGGGTTAGGGGTTAGGGTTAGGGTTAGGGTCAGGGTAAGGGTCAGAGTCAGGGTAAGCGTAGTGAGATCCTCTCCTGAGCCTATGTTATTTTCCAAAGATTGATTGACGCTTTTAAGGTTTCAGGGGTAGGGCACTAGGGTTGGGTTTCAGGGTAAGTATTCTCAGGGTTTATGTTTAGGATTTTAAGTTGTTTAGGTTTGGATTTTTAACGGTTAGTATTTTAGGGATTTGGGGGTTAAGGTTTTAAGTTTTTCAGGGTTACTGTGTTAGGGTTTTAGAGTTTATGGGTTGTAGTGTTGAAAGGTTTTTTAGGGTTAGGGTCTTAGGGTTTTCTTTTTGGTCAATTATTTAGGGTTAGGGTTTTAAAATTTTATTTTTATTTATTTATTTATTTATTTATTTATTTATTTTTTTTTTCCTGTTAGGTTCTCCAGGGTTAGGGTTTGGAGTGTCCTAATTGTTTGGGTTAGGGTTTGGAGCATCTTAATTTTTTGCGTTAGGGTTTTGAGCATCTTAATATTTTGTGTTAGTGCTTTGAGTGTCTTATTTTTTTGGATTAGTGTTTGGAGCGTTTTTGGGTTTAGGTTTTTGGGTTTTTAGGTTTTAGTTTTTGGGTTTAGGTTTTGAGAGTCCTATTTTTTGGGCTTGGGATTTGAACGTCTTAATTTTGTGGGCTTGGGATTTGAACGTCTTAATTTATTGGGTGAGGAGTTTTAGGCATAGGTCTTCAGGTGTTTAGTGTGGTAAATATTTTGGGTTATGTCTGTAGGGGTTTCGAGGATTTTTAGGGTTAGGGCTTGAGGCTTTTTTGTAAAGGCGGTAAGGGCTAGGGTTACAGTGCGTGCTGGTAAATGTAATTCTTGAAAACTCGGCCCGTGATTGGCTGTTCCGGCTGTCCAAGGAATGCTGGTAAATATAGTTTTCCGGCACCAGGCTTCCGGGAGGCCATGTTGGGTGCCCAGAGCATGCCTGGAAATGCAGGGTTAGGGTTAGGGTTAGGGTTAGGGCACATTTTAGCGCGCCGCCGCCCAGACACATTTTAGCGCGGCGCCACCCGGACACATTTAAGCACGGCGCCGCCTGGGCACATTTAAGCGCGGCGCCGCCCAGACACATTTTAGCGCGGCGCCGCCCGGACACATTTAAGCACGGCGCCGCCTGGGCACATTTAAGCGCGGCGCCGCCCAGACACATTTTAGCGCGGCGCCGCCCGGACACATTGTACTTGTGGGGCTGGGAGGTTGTGGGGAACATCTGGAGAAGGTGCCTGTAGGGTTTGGGGGAGCACCTGCAGGGTTTGGGGTGGGATCTGTGGGGCTGGGGGGGATCTCTATGGGGCCGGGGGTGTTTTGGGGGGGTTGTGACCCTTTGGGGTGCCCCCCCCAAAGCCCCAACCCGCGGCTGACCTAGCATTTTAGCGTGGCCGCCGTCCACCGGCAGCTTCATGCCCGTCTTCCGCTCCCAGTGGCCCGCGGGGCGCCCGGTGGCCCTACCGGCGTCACCAGCGGCCACCTTGGGGTCAACAGCGGCGATTTTGGGGTCAACGGCAGCGGTTTTGGGGTTTCGGTCTGGGGGGTGCTGACATGCCCCCCCCCGCACCCCCCCAGGCATCCTGGCCCTGCAGCTGCCCCCGGGGGGGCTCAACGCCGAGTCCTACAGATGAGAACCAGTCCCCTCCGCCCCCTAAATGCGCCCCCAGCCCCACAAATGCCCCCAGAACCCCCCAAATTGCCCCCCCCCAATTTATTCCCCCCCCCCCAGCGCCTGCCTCCACCTGGCCGAGATGCAGCGTCGGGTGCGGGAGGCACTGGCGGAACGCGAGCGGCTGCTGCGGGCACGGGTAGGACGGCGGGGGGTACAAAATTGTGGGGGGGCACCAAGGGGGGTGTGGTCCATGGGGCTTGGGGGGACCGCAAGGGTTGGGGGGAACCAAAATGAGGGGAAAACCAAGTGTGCGGGGTGCGCTTGCCGGGGGGACGCATTTGCGGGGCGCACCGGGGGGGGGAACCAAAATGAGGGGGGAACCAAGTGTGCGGGGTGCGGTTGCCGGGGGGACGCATTTGCAGGGCGCACCGGGGGGGGGGGAACCAAAATGAGGGGGGAACTAAATGTGCGGGGTGCGGTTGCCGGGGGGACGCATTTGCGGGGCGCACCGGGGGAGGAACCAAAATGAGGGGGGAACCAAGTGTGCGGGGTGCTGTTGCCGGGGGGACGCATTTGCGGGGAGCACCGAGGGGGGTCCATGGGGCTTGAGGGGAACCCAAGGGGGTGGGGGGGGGGGAACCAAAATGAGGGGGGAACCAAGTGTGCGGGGTGCGGTTGCCAGGGGGTTAGGGTTAGGGTTTTGGTTTAGGGTTAGGGTTCGTTAGGTTTAGGGCTAGGGTTATCATTAGGGGGTTAGGGGTAGTGTTAGGGGGGTAAGGTTAGGGGTTAGGGTTAGGGTTAGGGTTAGGGTTAGGGTTAGGGTTAGGGGTAGGGATAGGGTTAGGGTTAGGGTTAGGGTTAGGGTTAGGGGTTAGGGTTAGGGTTAGGGTCAGGGTAAGGGTCAGAGTCAGGGTAAGCGTAGTGAGATCCTCTCCTGAGCCTATGTTATTTTCCAAAGATTGATTGACGCTTTTAAGGTTTCAGGGGTAGGGCACTAGGGTTGGGTTTCAGGGTAAGTATTCTCAGGGTTTATGTTTAGGATTTTAAGTTGTTTAGGTTTGGATTTTTAACGGTTAGTATTTTAGGGATTTGGGGGTTAAGGTTTTAAGTTTTTCAGGGTTACTGTGTTAGGGTTTTAGAGTTTATGGGTTGTAGTGTTGAAAGGTTTTTTAGGGTTAGGGTCTTAGGGTTTTCTTTTTGGTCAATTATTTAGGGTTAGGGTTTTAAAATTTTATTTTTATTTATTTATTTATTTATTTATTTATTTATTTTTTCATGTTAGGTTCTCCAGGGTTAGGGTTTGGAGTGTCCTAATTGTTTGGGTTAGGGTTTGGAGCATCTTAATTTTTTGCGTTAGGGTTTTGAGCATCTTAATATTTTGTGTTAGTGCTTTGAGTGTCTTATTTTTTTGGATTAGTGTTTGGAGCGTTTTTGGGTTTAGGTTTTTGGGTTTTTAGGTTTTAGTTTTTGGGTTTAGGTTTTGAGAGTCCTATTTTTTGGGCTTGGGATTTGAACGTCTTAATTTTGTGGGCTTGGGATTTGAACGTCTTAATTTATTGGGTGAGGAGTTTTAGGCATAGGTCTTCAGGTGTTTAGTGTGGTAAATATTTTGGGTTATGTCTGTAGGGGTTTCGAGGATTTTTAGGGTTAGGGCTTGAGGCTTTTTTGTAAAGGCGGTAAGGGCTAGGGTTACAGTGCGTGCTGGTAAATGTAATTCTTGAAAACTCGGCCCGTGATTGGCTGTTCCGGCTGTCCAAGGAATGCTGGTAAATATAGTTTTCCGGCACCAGGCTTCCGGGAGGCCATGTTGGGTGCCCAGAGCATGCCTGGAAATGCAGGGTTAGGGTTAGGGTTAGGGTTAGGGTTAGGGCACATTTTAGCGCGCCGCCGCCCAGACACATTTTAGCGCGGCGCCGCCCGGACACATTTAAGCACGGCGCCGCCTGGGCACATTTAAGCGCGGCGCCGCCCAGACACATTTTAGCGCGGCGCCGCCCGGACACATTGTACTTGTGGGGCTGGGAGGTTGTGGGGAACATCTGGAGAAGGTGCCTGTAGGGTTTGGGGGAGCACCTGCAGGGTTTGGGGTGGGATCTGTGGGGCTGGGGGGGGTCTCTATGGGGCCGGGGGGGTTTTGGGGGGGTTGTGACCCTTTGGGGTGCCCCCCCCAAAGCCCCAACCCGCGGCTGACCTAGCATTTTAGCGTGGCCGCCGTCCACCGGCAGCTTCATGCCCGTCTTCCGCTCCCAGTGGCCCGCGGGGCGCCCGGTGGCCCTACCGGCGTCACCAGCGGCCACCTTGGGGTCAACAGCGGCGATTTTGGGGTCAACGGCAGCGGTTTTGGGGTTTCGGTCTGGGGGGTGCTGACATGCCCCCCCCCGCACCCCCCCAGGCATCCTGGCCCTGCAGCTGCCCCCGGGGGGGCTCAACGCCGAGTCCTACAGATGAGAACCAGTCCCCTCCGCCCCCTAAATGCGCCCCCAGCCCCACAAATGCCCCCAGAACCCCCCAAATTGCCCCCCCCCAATTTATTCCCCCCCCCCCAGCGCCTGCCTCCACCTGGCCGAGATGCAGCGTCGGGTGCGGGAGGCACTGGCGGAACGCGAGCGGCTGCTGCGGGCACGGGTAGGACGGCGGGGGGTACAAAATTGTGGGGGGGCACCAAGGGGGGTGTGGTCCATGGGGCTTGGGGGGACCGCAAGGGTTGGGGGGAACCAAAATGAGGGGAAAACCAAGTGTGCGGGGTGCGCTTGCCGGGGGGACGCATTTGCGGGGCGCACCGGGGGGGGGGAACCAAAATGAGGGGGGAACCAAGTGTGCGGGGTGCGGTTGCCGGGGGGAAGCATTTGCAGGGCGCACCGGGGGGGGGGGAACCAAAATGAGGGGGGAACCAAGTGTGCGGGGTGCGGTTGCCAGGGGGTTAGGGTTAGGGTTAGGGTTTTGGTTTAGGGTTAGGGTTCGTTAGGGTTAGGGCTAGGGTTATCATTAGGGGGTTAGGGGTAGTGTTAGGGGGGTAGGGTTAGGGGTTAGGGTTAGGGTTAGGGTTAGGGTTAGGGTTAGGGTTAGGGGTAGGGATAGGGTTAGGGTTAGGGTTAGGGTTAGGGTTAGGGGTTAGGGTTAGGGTTAGGGTCAGGGTAAGGGTCAGAGTCAGGGTAAGCGTAGTGAGATCCTCTCCTGAGCCTATGTTATTTTCCAAAGATTGATTGACGCTTTTAAGGTTTCAGGGGTAGGGCACTAGGGTTGGGTTTCAGGGTAAGTATTCTCAGGGTTTATGTTTAGGATTTTAAGTTGTTTAGGTTTGGATTTTTAACGGTTAGTATTTTAGGGATTTGGGGGTTAAGGTTTTAAGTTTTTCAGGGTTACTGTGTTAGGGTTTTAGAGTTTATGGGTTGTAGTGTTGAAAGGTTTTTTAGGGTTAGGGTCTTAGGGTTTTCTTTTTGGTCAATTATTTAGGGTTAGGGTTTTAAAATTTTATTTTTATTTATTTATTTATTTATTTATTTATTTATTTTTTCATGTTAGGTTCTCCAGGGTTAGGGTTTGGAGTGTCCTAATTGTTTGGGTTAGGGTTTGGAGCATCTTAATTTTTTGCGTTAGGGTTTTGAGCATCTTAATATTTTGTGTTAGTGCTTTGAGTGTCTTATTTTTTTGGATTAGTGTTTGGAGCGTTTTTGGGTTTAGGTTTTTGGGTTTTTAGGTTTTAGTTTTTGGGTTTAGGTTTTGAGAGTCCTATTTTTTGGGCTTGGGATTTGAACGTCTTAATTTTGTGGGCTTGGGATTTGAACGTCTTAATTTATTGGGTGAGGAGTTTTAGGCATAGGTCTTCAGGTGTTTAGTGTGGTAAATATTTTGGGTTATGTCTGTAGGGGTTTCGAGGATTTTTAGGGTTAGGGCTTGAGGCTTTTTTGTAAAGGCGGTAAGGGCTAGGGTTACAGTGCGTGCTGGTAAATGTAATTCTTGAAAACTCGGCCCGTGATTGGCTGTTCCGGCTGTCCAAGGAATGCTGGTAAATATAGTTTTCCGGCACCAGGCTTCCGGGAGGCCATGTTGGGTGCCCAGAGCATGCCTGGAAATGCAGGGTTAGGGTTAGGGTTAGGGTTAGGGTTAGGGCACATTTTAGCGCGCCGCTGCCCAGACACATTTTAGCGCGGCGCCGCCCGGACATATTTAAGCACGGCGCCGCCTGGGCACATTTAAGCGCGGCGCCGCCCAGACACATTTTAGCGCGGCGCCGCCCGGACACATTGTACTTGTGGGGCTGGGAGGTTGTGGGGAACATCTGGAGAAGGTGCCTGTAGGGTTTGGGGGAGCACCTACAGGGTTTGGGGTGGGATCTGTGGGGCTGGGGGGGGTCTCTATGGGGCCGGGGGGGTTTTGGGGGGGTTGTGACCCTATGGGGTGCCCCCCCCAAAGCCCCAACCCGCGGCTGACCTAGCATTTTAGCGTGGCCGCCGTCCACCGGCAGCTTCATGCCCGTCTTCCGCTCCCAGTGGCCCGCAGGGCGCCCGGTGGCCCTACCGGCGTCACCAGCGGCCACCTTGGGGTCAACAGCGGCGATTTTGGGGTCAACGGCAGCGGTTTTGGGGTTTCGGTCTGGGGGGTGCTGACATGCCCCCCCCCGCACCCCCCCAGGCATCCTGGCCCTGCAGCTGCCCCCGGGGGGGCTCAACGCCGAGTCCTACAGATGAGAACCAGTCCCCTCCGCCCCCTAAATGCGCCCCCAGCCCCACAAATGCCCCCAGAACCCCCCAAATTGGCCCCCCCCAATTTATTCCCCCCCCCCCCAGCGCCTGCCTCCACCTGGCCGAGATGCAGCGTCGGGTGCGGGAGGCACTGGCGGAACGCGAGCGGCTGCTGCGGGCACGGGTAGGACGGCGGGGGGTACAAAATTGTGGGGGGGCACCAAGGGGGGTGTGGTCCATGGGGCTTGGGGGGACCGCAAGGGTTGGGGGGAACCAAAATGAGGGGAAAACCAAGTGTGCGGGGTGCGCTTGCCGGGGGGACGCATTTGCGGGGCGCACCGGGGGGGAACCAAAATGAGGGGGGAACCAAGTGTGCGGGGTGCGGTTGCCGGGGGGACGCATTAGCGGGGAGCACCGGGGGGGGGAACCAAAATGAGGGGGGAACCAAGTGTGCGGGGTGCGGTTGCCGGGGGGACGCATTTGCGGGGCGCACCGGGGGGGAACCAAAATGAGGGGGGAACCAAGTGTGCGGGGTGCGGTTGCCGGCGGGACGCATTTGCGGAGCGCACCGAGGGGGGTCCATGGGTCTTGAGGGGAACCCAAGGGGGGGGGGGGGGAACCATAATGAGGGGGGAACCAAGTGTGCGGGGTGCGGTTGCCAGGGGGTTAGGGTTAGGGTTAGGGTTTTGGTTTAGGGTTAGGGTTCGTTAGGGTTAGGGCTAGGGTTATCATTAGGGGGTTAGGGGTAGTGTTAGGGGGGTAGGGTTAGGGGTTAGGGTTAGGGTTAGGGTTAGGGTTAGGGTTAGGGTTAGGGGTAGGGGTAGGGGTAGGGTTAGGGTTAGGGTTAGGGTTAGGGTTAGGGGTTAGGGTTAGGGTTAGGGTCAGGGTAAGGGTCAGAGTCAGGGTAAGCGTAGTGAGATCCTCTCCTGAGCCTATGTTATTTTCCAAAGATTGATTGACGCTTTTAAGGTTTCAGGGGTAGGGCACTAGGGTTGGGTTTCAGGGTAAGTATTCTCAGGGTTTATGTTGAGGATTTTAAGTTGTTTAGGTTTGGATTTTTAACGGTTAGTATTTTAGGGATTTGGGGGTTAAGGTTTTAAGTTTTTCAGGGTTACTGTGTTAGGGTTTTAGAGTTTATGGGTTGTAGTGTTGAAAGGTTTTTTAGGGTTAGGGTCTTAGGGTTTTCTTTTTGGTCAATTATTTAGGGTTAGGTTTTTAAAATTTTATTTTTATTTATTTATTTATTTATTTATTTATTTATTTATTTATTCATGTTAGGTTCTCCAGGGTTAGGGTTTGGAGTGTCCTAATTTTTTGGGTTAGGGTTTGGAGCATCTTAATTTTTTGGGTTAGGGTTTTGAGCATCTTAATATTTTGTGTTAGTGCTTTGAGTGTCTTATTTTTTTGGATTAGTGTTTGGAGCGTTTTTGGGTTTAGGTTTTTGGGTTTTTAGGTTTTAGTTTTTGGGTTTAGGTTTTGAGAGTCCTATTTTTTGGGCTTGGGATTTGAACGTCTTAATTTTGTGGGCTTGGGATTTGAACGTCTTAATTTATTGGGTGAGGAGTTTTAGGCATAGGTCTTCAGGTGTTTAGTGTGGTAAATATTTTGGGTTATGTCTGTAGGGGTTTCGAGGATTTTTAGGGTTAGGGCTTGAGGCTTTTTTGTAAAGGCGGTAAGGGCTAGGGTTACAGTGCGTGCTGGTAAATGTAATTCTTGAAAACTCGGCCCGTGATTGGCTGTTCCGGCTGTCCAAGGAATGCTGGTAAATATAGTTTTCCGGCACCAGGCTTCCGGGAGGCCATGTTGGGTGCCCAGAGCATGCCTGGAAATGCAGGGTTAGGGTTAGGGTTAGGGTTAGGGCACATTTCAGCGCGCCGCCGCCCAGACACATTTTAGCGTGGCGCCGTCTGGACACATTGTACTTGTGGGGCTGGGAGGTTGTGGGGAACATCTGGAGAAGGTGCCTGTAGGGTTTGGGGGAGCACCTGCAGGGTTTGGGGTGGGATCTGTGGGGCTGGGGGGGGTCTCTATGGGGCCGGGGGGGTTTTGGGGGGAGTTGTGACCCTATGGGGTTCCCCCCCCAAAGCCCCAACCCACGGCTGACCTAGCATTTTAGCGTGGCCGCCGTCCACCGGCAGCTTCATGCCCGTCTTCCGCTCCCAGTGGCCCGCGGGGCGCCCGGTGGCCCTACCGGCGTCACCAGCGGCCACCTTGGGGTCAACAGCGGCGATTTTGGGGTCAACGGCAGCGGTTTTGGGGTTTCGGTCTGGGGGGTGCTGACATGCCCCCCCCCGCACCCCCCCAGGCATCCTGGCCCTGCAGCTGCCCCCGGGGGGGCTCAACGCCGAGTCCTACAGATGAGAACCAGTCCCCTCCGCCCCCTAAATGCGCCCCCAGCCCCACAAATGCCCCCAGAACCCCCCAAATTGCCCCCCCCCAATTTATTCCCCCCCCCCCAGCGCCTGCCTCCACCTGGCCGAGATGCAGCGTCGGGTGCTGGAGGCACTGGCGGAACGCGAGCGGCTGCTGCGGGCACGGGTAGGACGGCGGGGGGTACAAAATTGTGGGGGGGCACCAAGGGGGGTGTGGTCCATGGGGCTTGGGGGGACCGCAAGGGTTGGGGGGAACCAAAATGAGGGGAAAACCAAGTGTGCGGGGTGCGCTTGCCGGGGGGACGCATTTGCAGGGCGCACCGGGGGGGGAACCAAAATGAGGGGGGAACCAAGTGTGCGGGGTGCGGTTGCCGGGGGGACGCATTTGCGGGGCGCACCGGGGGAGGAACCAAAATGAGGGGGGAACCAAGTGTGCGGGGTGCTGTTGCCGGGGGGACGCATTTGCGGGGAGCACCGAGGGGGGTCCATGGGGCTTGAGGGGAACCCAAGGGGGGGGGGGGGGGGAACCAAAATGAGGGGGGAACCAAGTGTGCGGGGTGCGGTTGCCAGGGGGTTAGGGTTAGGGTTAGGGTTTTGGTTTAGGGTTAGGGTTCGTTAGGGTTAGGGCTAGGGTTATCATTAGGGGGTTAGGGGTAGTGTTAGGGGGGTAGGGTTAGGGGTTAGGGTTAGGGTTAGGGTTAGGGTTAGGGTTAGGGTTAGGGTTAGGGGTAGGGGTAGGGTTAGGGTTAGGGTTAGGGTTAGGGTTAGGGTTAGGGGTTAGGGTTAGGGTTAGGGTCAGGGTAAGGGTCAGAGTCAGGGTAAGCGTAGTGAGATCCTCTCCTGAGCCTATGTTATTTTCCAAAGATTGATTGACGCTTTTAAGGTTTCAGGGGTAGGGCACTAGGGTTGGGTTTCAGGGTAAGTATTCTCAGGGTTTATGTTTAGGATTTTAAGTTGTTTAGGTTTGGATTTTTAACGGTTAGTATTTTAGGGATTTGGGGGTTAAGGTTTTAAGTTTTTCAGGGTTACTGTGTTAGGGTTTTAGAGTTTATGGGTTGTAGTGTTGAAAGGTTTT
>NC_092613.1:32500-37500 GCF_047663525.1 Anas platyrhynchos | reverse complement strand
GCTGGTAAATGTAATTCTTGAAAACTCGGCCCGTGATTGGCTGTTCCGGCTGTCCAAGGAATGCTGGTAAATATAGTTTTCCGGCACCAGGCTTCCGGGAGGCCATGTTGGGTGCCCAGAGCATGCCTGGAAATGCAGGGTTAGGGTTAGGGTTAGGGTTAGGGCACATTTTAGCGCGCCGCCGCCCAGACACATTTTAGCGTGGCGCCGTCCGGACACATTTAAGCACGGCGCCACCTGGGCACATTTAAGCGCGGCGCCGCCCAGACACATTTTAGCGCGGCGCCGCCCGGACACATTGTACTTGTGGGGCTGGGAGGTTGTGGGGAACATCTGGAGAAGGTGCCTGTAGGGTTTGGGGGAGCACCTGCAGGGTTTGGGGTGGGATCTGTGGGGCTGGGGGGGGTCTCTATGGCGCCGGGGGGGTTTTGGGGGGGGTTGTGACCCTATGGGGTGCCCCCCCCAAAGCCCCAACCCACGGCTGACCTAGCATTTTAGCGTGGCCGCCGTCCACCGGCAGCTTCATGCCCGTCTTCCGCTCCCAGTGGCCCGCGGGGCGCCCGGTGGCCCTACCGGCGTCACCAGCGGCCACCTTGGGGTCAACAGCGGCGATTTTGGGGTCAACGGCAGCGGTTTTGGGGTTTCGGTCTGGGGGGTGCTGACATGCCCCCCCCCGCACCCCCCCAGGCATCCTGGCCCTGCAGCTGCCCCCGGGGGGGCTCAACGCCGAGTCCTACAGATGAGAACCAGTCCCCTCCGCCCCCTAAATGCGCCCCCAGCCCCACAAATGCCCCCAGAACCCCCCAAATTGCCCCCCCCCCAATTTATTCCCCCCCCCCCAGCGCCTGCCTCCACCTGGCCGAGATGCAGCGTCGGGTGCGGGAGGCACTGGCGGAACGCGAGCGGCTGCTGCGGGCACGGGTAGGACGGCGGGGGGTACAAAATTGTGGGGGGGCACCAAGGGGGGTGTGGTCCATGGGGCTTGGGGGGACCGCAAGGGTTGGGGGGAACCAAAATGAGGGGAAAACCAAGTGTGCGGGGTGCGCTTGCCGGGGGGACGCATTTGCGGGGCGCACCGGGGGAGGAACCAAAATGAGGGGGGAACCAAGTGTGCGGGGTGCTGTTGCCGGGGGGACGCATTTGCGGGGAGCACCGAGGGGGGTCCATGGGGCTTGAGGGGAACCCAAGGGGGGGGGGGGGGGGAACCAAAATGAGGGGGGAACCAAGTGTGCGGGGTGCGGTTGCCAGGGGGTTAGGGTTAGGGTTAGGGTTTTGGTTTAGGGTTAGGGTTCGTTAGGGTTAGGGCTAGGGTTATCATTAGGGGGTTAGGGGTAGTGTTAGGGGGGTAGGTTTAGGGGTTAGGGTTAGGGTTAGGGTTAGGGTTAGGGTTAGGGGTAGGGGTAGGGGTAGGGGTAGGGGTAGGGTTAGGGTTAGGGTTAGGGTTAGGGTTAGGGGTTAGGGTTAGGGTTAGGGTCAGGGTAAGGGTCAGAGTCAGGGTAAGCGTAGTGAGATCCTCTCCTGAGCCTATGTTATTTTCCAAAGATTGATTGACGCTTTTAAGGTTTCAGGGGTAGGGCACTAGGGTTGGGTTTCAGGGTAAGTATTCTCAGGGTTTATGTTTAGGATTTTAAGTTGTTTAGGTTTGGATTTTTAACGGTTAGTATTTTAGGGATTTGGGGGTTAAGGTTTTAAGTTTTTCAGGGTTACTGTGTTAGGGTTTTAGAGTTTATGGGTTGTAGTGTTGAAAGGTTTTTTAGGGTTAGGGTCTTAGGGTTTTCTTTTTGGTCAATTATTTAGGGTTAGGGTTTTAAAATTTTATTTTTATTTATTTATTTATTTATTTATTTATTTATTTATTTTTTCCTGTTAGGTTCTCCAGGGTTAGGGTTTGGAGTGTCCTAATTTTTTGGGTTAGGGTTTGGAGCATCTTAATTTTTTGCGTTAGGGTTTTGAGCATCTTAATATTTTGTGTTAGTGCTTTGAGTGTCTTATTTTTTTGGATTAGTGTTTGGAGCGTTTTTGGGTTTAGGTTTTTGGGTTTTTAGGTTTTAGTTTTTGGGTTTAGGTTTTGAGAGTCCTATTTTTTGGGCTTGGGATTTGAACGTCTTAATTTTGTGGGCTTGGGATTTGAACGTCTTAATTTATTGGGTGAGGAGTTTTAGGCATAGGTCTTCAGGTGTTTAGTGTGGTAAATATTTTGGGTTATGTCTGTAGGGGTTTCGAGGATTTTTAGGGTTAGGGCTTGAGGCTTTTTTGTAAAGGCGGTAAGGGCTAGGGTTACAGTGCGTGCTGGTAAATGTAATTCTTGAAAACTCGGCCCGTGATTGGCTGTTCCGGCTGTCCAAGGAATGCTGGTAAATATAGTTTTCCGGCACCAGGCTTCCGGGAGGCCATGTTGGGTGCCCAGAGCATGCCTGGAAATGCAGGGTTAGGGTTAGGGTTAGGGTTAGGGTTAGGGCACATTTTAGCGCGCCGCCGCCCAGACACATTTTAGCGCGGCGCCGCCCGGACACATTTAAGCACGGCGCCGCCTGGGCACATTTAAGCGCGGCGCCGCCCAGACACATTTTAGCGCGGCGCCGCCCGGACACATTGTACTTGTGGGGCTGGGAGGTTGTGGGGAACATCTGGAGAAGGTGCCTGTAGGGTTTGGGGGAGCACCTGCAGGGTTTGGGGTGGGATCTGTGGGGCTGGGGGGGGTCTCTATGGGGCCGGGGGGGTTTTGGGGGGGTTGTGACCCTATGGGGTGCCCCCCCCAAAGCCCCAACCCGCGGCTGACCTAGCATTTTAGCGTGGCCGCCGTCCACCGGCAGCTTCATGCCCGTCTTCCGCTCCCAGTGGCCCGCGGGGCGCCCGGTGGCCCTACCGGCGTCACCAGCGGCCACCTTGGGGTCAACAGCGGCGATTTTGGGGTCAACGGCAGCGGTTTTGGGGTTTCGGTCTGGGGGGTGCTGACATGCCCCCCCCCGCACCCCCCCATGCATCCTGGCCCTGCAGCTGCCCCCGGGGGGGCTCAACGCCGAGTCCTACAGATGAGAACCAGTCCCCTCCGCCCCCTAAATGCGCCCCCAGCCCCACAAATGCCCCCAGAACCCCCCAAATTGCCCCCCCCCCAATTTATTCCCCCCCCCCCAGCGCCTGCCTCCACCTGGCCGAGATGCAGCGTCGGGTGCAGGAGGCACTGGCGGAACGCGAGCGGCTGCTGCGGGCACGGGTAGGACGGCGGGGGGTACAAAATTGTGGGGGGGCACCAAGGGGGGTGTGGTCCATGGGGCTTGGGGGGACCGCAAGGGTTGGGGGGAACCAAAATGAGGGGAAAACCAAGTGTGCGGGGTGCGCTTGCCGGGGGGACGCATTTGCGGGGCGCACCGGGGGGGAACCAAAATGAGGGGGGAACCAAGTGTGCGGGGTGCGGTTGCCGGGGGGACGCATTTGCGGGGCGCACCGGGGGGGGGAACCAAAATGAGGGGGGGACCAAGTGTGCGGGGTGCGGTTGCCGGGGGGACGCATTTGCGGGGCGCACCGGGGGGGGAACCAAAATGAGGGGGGAACCAAGTGTGCGGGGTGCGGTTGCTGGGGGGACGCATTTGCGGGGAGCACCGAGGGGGGTCCATGGGTCTTGAGGGGAACCCAAGGCGGGGGGGGGGGGGGGAACCATAATGAGAGGGGAACCAAGTGTGCGGGGTGCGGTTGCCAGGGGTTTAGGGTTAGGGTTAGGGTTTTGGTTTAGGGTTAGGGTTCGTTAGGGTTAGGGCTAGGGTTATCATTAGGGGGTTAGGGGTAGTGTTAGGGGGGTAGGGTTAGGGGTTAGGGTTAGGTTTAGGGTTAGGGTTAGGGTTAGGGTTAGGGGTAGGGGTAGGGTTAGGGTTAGGGTTAGGGTTAGGGGTTAGGGTTAGGGTTAGGGTCAGGGTAAGGGTCAGAGTCAGGGTAAGCGTAGTGAGATTCTCTCCTGAGCCTATGTTATTTTCCAAAGATTGATTGACGCTTTTAAGGTTTCAGGGGTAGGGCACTAGGGTTGGGTTTCAGGGTAAGTATTCTCAGGGTTTATGTTTAGGATTTTAAGTTGTTTAGGTTTGGATTTTTAACGGTTAGTATTTTAGGGATTTGGGGGTTAAGGTTTTAAGTTTTTCAGGGTTACTGTGTTAGGGTTTTAGAGTTTATGGGTTGTAGTGTTGAAAGGTTTTTTAGGGTTAGGGTCTTAGGGTTTTCTTTTTGGTCAATTATTTAGGGTTAGGGTTTTAAAATTTTATTTTTATTTATTTATTTATTTATTTATTTATTTATTTATTTATTTATTTATTCATGTTAGGTTCTCCAGGGTTAGGGTTTGGAGTGTCCTAATTTTTTGGGTTAGGGTTTGGAGCATCTTAATTTTTTGCGTTAGGGTTTTGAGCATCTTAATATTTTGTGTTAGTGCTTTGAGTGTCTTATTTTTTTGGATTAGTGTTTGGAGCGTTTTTGGGTTTAGGTTTTTGGGTTTTTAGGTTTTAGTTTTTGGGTTTAGGTTTTGAGAGTCCTATTTTTTGGGCTTGGGATTTGAACGTCTTAATTTTGTGGGCTTGGGATTTGAACGTCTTAATTTATTGGGTGAGGAGTTTTAGGCATAGGTCTTCAGGTGTTTAGTGTGGTAAATATTTTGGGTTATGTCTGTAGGGGTTTCGAGGATTTTTAGGGTTAGGGCTTGAGGCTTTTTTGTAAAGGCGGTAAGGGCTAGGGTTACAGTGCGTGCTGGTAAATGTAATTCTTGAAAACTCGGCCCGTGATTGGCTGTTCCGGCTGTCCAAGGAATGCTGGTAAATATAGTTTTCCGGCACCAGGCTTCCGGGAGGCCATGTTGGGTGCCCAGAGCATGCCTGGAAATGCAGGGTTAGGGTTAGGGTTAGGGTTAGGGCACATTTTAGCGCGCCGCCGCCCAGACACATTTTAGCGCGGCGCCGCCCGGACACATTTAAGCACGGCGCCGCCTGGGCACATTTAAGCGCGGCGCCGCCCAGACACAT
>NC_092613.1:22500-25000 GCF_047663525.1 Anas platyrhynchos | reverse complement strand
CCCCTAAATGCGCCCCCAGCCCCACAAATGCCCCCAGAACCCCCCAAATTGCCCCCCCCCCAATTTATTCCCCCCCCCCCAGCGCCTGCCTCCACCTGGCCGAGATGCAGCGTCGGGTGCAGGAGGCACTGGCGGAACGCGAGCGGCTGCTGCGGGCACGGGTAGGACGGCGGGGGGTACAAAATTGTGGGGGGGCACCAAGGGGGGTGTGGTCCATGGGGCTTGGGGGGACCGCAAGGGTTGGGGGGAACCAAAATGAGGGGAAAACCAAGTGTGCGGGGTGCGCTTGCCGGGGGGACGCATTTGCGGGGCGCACCGGGGAGGAACCAAAATGAGGGGGGAACCAAGTGTGCGGGGTGCGCTTGCCGGGGGGACGCATTTGCGGGGCGCACCGGGGGGGGAACCAAAATGAGGGGGGGACCAAGTGTGCGGGGTGCGGTTGCCGGGGGGACGCATTTGCGGGGCGCACCGGGGGGGGGAACCAAAATGAGGGGTGAACCAAGTGTGCGGGGTGCGGTTGCTGGGGGGACGCATTTGCGGGGAGCACCGAGGGGGGTCCATGGGTCTTGAGGGGAACCCAAGGCGGGGGGGGGGGGGGGGGAACCATAATGAGAGGGGAACCAAGTGTGCGGGGTGCGGTTGCCAGGGGTTTAGGGTTAGGGTTAGGGTTTTGGTTTAGGGTTAGGGTTCGTTAGGGTTAGGGCTAGGGTTATCATTAGGGGGTTAGGGGTAGTGTTAGGGGGGTAGGGTTAGGGGTTAGGGTTAGGGTTAGGGTTAGGGTTAGGGTTAGGGTTAGGGGTAGGGGTAGGGTTAGGGTTAGGGTTAGGGTTAGGGGTTAGGGTTAGGGTTAGGGTCAGGGTAAGGGTCAGAGTCAGGGTAAGCGTAGTGAGATCCTCTCCTGAGCCTATGTTATTTTCCAAAGATTGATTGACGCTTTTAAGGTTTCAGGGGTAGGGCACTAGGGTTGGGTTTCAGGGTAAGTATTCTCAGGGTTTATGTTTAGGATTTTAAGTTGTTTAGGTTTGGATTTTTAACGGTTAGTATTTTAGGGATTTGGGGGTTAAGGTTTTAAGTTTTTCAGGGTTACTGTGTTAGGGTTTTAGAGTTTATGGGTTGTAGTGTTGAAAGGTTTTTTAGGGTTAGGGTCTTAGGGTTTTCTTTTTGGTCAATTATTTAGGGTTAGGGTTTTAAAATTTTATTTTTATTTATTTATTTATTTATTTATTTATTTATTTATTTTTTCCTGTTAGGTTCTCCAGGGTTAGGGTTTGGAGTGTCCTAATTTTTTGGGTTAGGGTTTGGAGCATCTTAATTTTTTGCGTTAGGGTTTTGAGCATCTTAATATTTTGTGTTAGTGCTTTGAGTGTCTTATTTTTTTGGATTAGTGTTTGGAGCGTTTTTGGGTTTAGGTTTTTGGGTTTTTAGGTTTTAGTTTTTGGGTTTAGGTTTTGAGAGTCCTATTTTTTGGGCTTGGGATTTGAACGTCTTAATTTTGTGGGCTTGGGATTTGAACGTCTTAATTTATTGGGTGAGGAGTTTTAGGCATAGGTCTTCAGGTGTTTAGTGTGGTAAATATTTTGGGTTATGTCTGTAGGGGTTTCGAGGATTTTTAGGGTTAGGGCTTGAGGCTTTTTTGTAAAGGCGGTAAGGGCTAGGGTTACAGTGCGTGCTGGTAAATGTAATTCTTGAAAACTCGGCCCGTGATTGGCTGTTCCGGCTGTCCAAGGAATGCTGGTAAATATAGTTTTCCGGCACCAGGCTTCCGGGAGGCCATGTTGGGTGCCCAGAGCATGCCTGGAAATGCAGGGTTAGGGTTAGGGTTAGGGTTAGGGTTAGGGCACATTTTAGCGCGCCGCCGCCCAGACACATTTTAGCGCGGCGCCGCCCGGACACATTTAAGCACGGCGCCGCCTGGGCACATTTAAGCGCGGCGCCGCCCAGACACATTTTAGCGCGGCGCCGCCCGGACACATTGTACTTGTGGGGCTGGGAGGTTGTGGGGAACATCTGGAGAAGGTGCCTGTAGGGTTTGGGGGAGCACCTGCAGGGTTTGGGGTGGGATCTGTGGGGCTGGGGGGGGTCTCTATGGGGCCGGGGGGGTTTTGGGGGGGTTGTGACCCTATGGGGTGCCCCCCCCAAAGCCCCAACCCGCGGCTGACCTAGCATTTTAGCGTGGCCGCCGTCCACCGGCAGCTTCATGCCCGTCTTCCGCTCCCAGTGGCCCGCGGGGCGCCCGGTGGCCCTACCGGCGTCACCAGCGGCCACCTTGGGGTCAACAGCGGCGATTTTGGGGTCAACGGCAGCGGTTTTGGGGTTTCGGTCTGGGGGGTGCTGACATGCCCCCCCCCGCACCCCCCCAGGCATCCTGGCCCTGCAGCTGCCCCCGGGGGGGCTCAACGCCGAGTCCTACAGATGAGAACCAGTCCCCTCCGCCCCCTAAATGCACCCCCAGCCCCACAAATGCCCCCAGAACCCCCCAAATTGCCCCCCCCCAATTTAT
>NC_092613.1:10000-15000 GCF_047663525.1 Anas platyrhynchos | reverse complement strand
GGAAAACCAAGTGTGCGGGGTGCGGTTGCCGGGGGGACGCATTTGCGGGGCACACCGGGGGGGAACCAAAATGAGGGGGGAACCAAGTGTGCGGGGTGCGGTTGCCGGGGGGACGCATTTGCGGGGCGTACCGGGGGAGGAACCAAAATGAGGGGGGAACCAAGTGTGCGGGGTGCGGTTGCCGGGGGGACGCATTTGCGGGGCGCACCGGGTGGGGGGAACCAAAATGAGGGGGGAACCAAGTGTGCGGGGTGCGGTTGCTGGGGGGACGCATTTGCGGGGAGCACCGAGGGGGGTCCATGGGTCTTGAGGGGAACCCAAGGCGGGGGGGGGGGGGGAACCATAATGAGAGGGGAACCAAGTGTGCGGGGTGCGGTTGCCAGGGGTTTAGGGTTAGGGTTAGGGTTTTGGTTTAGGGTTAGGGTTCGTTAGGGTTAGGGCTAGGGTTATCATTAGGGGGTTAGGGGTAGTGTTAGGGGGGTAGGTTTAGGGGTTAGGGTTAGGGTTAGGGTTAGGGTTAGGGTTAGGGGTAGGGATAGGGTTAGGGTTAGGGTTAGGGTTAGGGTTAGGGGTTAGGGTTAGGGTTAGGGTCAGGGTAAGGGTCAGAGTCAGGGTAAGCGTAGTGAGATCCTCTCCTGAGCCTATGTTATTTTCCAAAGATTGATTGACGCTTTTAAGGTTTCAGGGGTAGGGCACTAGGGTTGGGTTTCAGGGTAAGTATTCTCAGGGTTTATGTTTAGGATTTTAAGTTGTTTAGGTTTGGATTTTTAACGGTTAGTATTTTAGGGATTTGGGGGTTAAGGTTTTAAGTTTTTCAGGGTTACTGTGTTAGGGTTTTAGAGTTTATGGGTTGTAGTGTTGAAAGGTTTTTTAGGGTTAGGGTCTTAGGGTTTTCTTTTTGGTCAATTATTTAGGGTTAGGGTTTTAAAATTTTTATTTATTTATTTATTTATTTATTTATTTATTTTTTCATGTTAGGTTCTCCAGGGTTAGGGTTTGGAGTGTCCTAATTGTTTGGGTTAGGGTTTGGAGCATCTTAATTTTTTGCGTTAGGGTTTTGAGCATCTTAATATTTTGTGTTAGTGCTTTGAGTGTCTTATTTTTTTGGATTAGTGTTTGGAGCGTTTTTGGGTTTAGGTTTTTGGGTTTTTAGGTTTTAGTTTTTGGGTTTAGGTTTTGAGAGTCCTATTTTTTGGGCTTGGGATTTGAACGTCTTAATTTTGTGGGCTTGGGATTTGAACGTCTTAATTTATTGGGTGAGGAGTTTTAGGCATAGGTCTTCAGGTGTTTAGTGTGGTAAATATTTTGGGTTATGTCTGTAGGGGTTTCGAGGATTTTTAGGGTTAGGGCTTGAGGCTTTTTTGTAAAGGCGGTAAGGGCTAGGGTTACAGTGCGTGCTGGTAAATGTAATTCTTGAAAACTCGGCCCGTGATTGGCTGTTCCGGCTGTCCAAGGAATGCTGGTAAATATAGTTTTCCGGCACCAGGCTTCCGGGAGGCCATGTTGGGTGCCCAGAGCATGCCTGGAAATGCAGGGTTAGGGTTAGGGTTAGGGTTAGGGCACATTTTAGCGCGCCGCCGCCCAGACACATTTTAGCGTGGCGCCGTCCGGACACATTTAAGCACGGCGCCACCTGGGCACATTTAAGCGCGGCGCCGCCCAGACACATTTTAGCGCGGCGCCGCCCGGACACATTGTACTTGTGGGGCTGGGAGGTTGTGGGGAACATCTGGAGAAGGTGCCTGTAGGGTTTGGGGGAGCACCTGCAGGGTTTGGGGTGGGATCTGTGGGGCTGGGGGGGGTCTCTATGGCGCCGGGGGGGTTTTGGGGGGGGTTGTGACCCTATGGGGTGCCCCCCCCAAAGCCCCAACCCACGGCTGACCTAGCATTTTAGCGTGGCCGCCGTCCACCGGCAGCTTCATGCCCGTCGTCCGCTCCCAGTGGCCCGCGGGGCGCCCGGTGGCCCTACCGGCGTCACCAGCGGCCACCTTGGGGTCAACAGCGGCGATTTTGGGGTCAACGGCAGCGGTTTTGGGGTTTCGGTCTGGGGGGTGCTGACATGCCCCCCCCCCGCACCCCCCCAGGCATCCTGGCCCTGCAGCTGCCCCCGGGGGGGCTCAACGCCGAGTCCTACAGATGAGAACCAGTCCCCTCCGCCCCCTAAATGCGCCCCCAGCCCCACAAATGCCCCCAGAACCCCCCAAATTGCCCCCCCCCCAATTTATTCCCCCCCCCCCAGCGCCTGCCTCCACCTGGCCGAGATGCAGCGTCGGGTGCGGGAGGCACTGGCGGAACGCGAGCGGCTGCTGCGGGCACGGGTAGGACGGCGGGGGGTACAAAATTGTGGGGGGGCACCAAGGGGGGTGTGGTCCATGGGGCTTGGGGGGACCGCAAGGGTTGGGGGGAACCAAAATGAGGGGAAAACCAAGTGTGCGGGGTGCGCTTGCCGGGGGGACGCATTTGCGGGGCGCACCGGGGGAGGAACCAAAATGAGGGGGGAACCAAGTGTGCGGGGTGCTGTTGCCGGGGGGACGCATTTGCGGAGCGCACCGAGGGGGGTCCATGGGGCTTGAGGGGAACCCAAGGGGGGGGGGGGGGGGAACCAAAATGAGGGGGGAACCAAGTGTGCGGGGTGCGGTTGCCAGGGGGTTAGGGTTAGGGTTAGGGTTTTGGTTTAGGGTTAGGGTTCGTTAGGGTTAGGGCTAGGGTTATCATTAGGGGGTTAGGGGTAGTGTTAGGGGGGTAGGTTTAGGGGTTAGGGTTAGGGTTAGGGTTAGGGTTAGGGTTAGGGTTAGGGGTAGGGGTAGGGTTAGGGTTAGGGTTAGGGTTAGGGTTAGGGGTTAGGGTTAGGGTTAGGGTCAGGGTAAGGGTCAGAGTCAGGGTAAGCGTAGTGAGATCCTCTCCTGAGCCTATGTTATTTTCCAAAGATTGATTGACGCTTTTAAGGTTTCAGGGGTAGGGCACTAGGGTTGGGTTTCAGGGTAAGTATTCTCAGGGTTTATGTTTAGGATTTTAAGTTGTTTAGGTTTGGATTTTTAACGGTTAGTATTTTAGGGATTTGGGGGTTAAGGTTTTAAGTTTTTCAGGGTTACTGTGTTAGGGTTTTAGAGTTTATGGGTTGTAGTGTTGAAAGGTTTTTTAGGGTTAGGGTCTTAGGGTTTTCTTTTTGGTCAATTATTTAGGGTTAGGGTTTTAAAATTTTTATTTATTTATTTATTTATTTATTTATTTATTTATTTATTTATTCATGTTAGGTTCTCCAGGGTTAGGGTTTGGAGTGTCCTAATTGTTTGGGTTAGGGTTTGGAGCATCTTAATTTTTTGCGTTAGGGTTTTGAGCATCTTAATATTTTGTGTTAGTGCTTTGAGTGTCTTATTTTTTTGGATTAGTGTTTGGAGCGTTTTTGGGTTTAGGTTTTTGGGTTTTTAGGTTTTAGTTTTTGGGTTTAGGTTTTGAGAGTCCTATTTTTTGGGCTTGGGATTTGAACGTCTTAATTTTGTGGGCTTGGGATTTGAACGTCTTAATTTATTGGGTGAGGAGTTTTAGGCATAGGTCTTCAGGTGTTTAGTGTGGTAAATATTTTGGGTTATGTCTGTAGGGGTTTCGAGGATTTTTAGGGTTAGGGCTTGAGGCTTTTTTGTAAAGGCGGTAAGGGCTAGGGTTACAGTGCGTGCTGGTAAATGTAATTCTTGAAAACTTGGCCCGTGATTGGCTGTTCCGGCTGTCCAAGGAATGCTGGTAAATATAGTTTTCCGGCACCAGGCTTCCGGGAGGCCATGTTGGGTGCCCAGAGCATGCCTGGAAATGCAGGGTTAGGGTTAGGGTTAGGGTTAGGGCACATTTTAGCGCGCCGCCGCCCAGACACATTTTAGCGCGGCGCCGCCCGGACACATTTAAGCACGGCGCCGCCTGGGCACATTTAAGCGCGGCGCCGCCCAGACACTTTTTAGCGCGGCGCCGCCCGGACACATTGTACTTGTGGGGCTGGGAGGTTGTGGGGAACATCTGGAGAAGGTGCCTGTAGGGTTTGGGGGAGCACCTGCAGGGTTTGGGGTGGGATCTGTGGGGCTGGGGGGGGTCTCTATGGCGCCGGGGGGGTTTTGGGGGGGGTTGTGACCCTATGGGGTGCCCCCCCCAAAGCCCCAACCCACGGCTGACCTAGCATTTTAGCGTGGCCGCCGTCCACCGGCAGCTTCATGCCCGTCGTCCGCTCCCAGTGGCCCGCGGGGCGCCCGGTGGCCCTACCGGCGTCACCAGCGGCCACCTTGGGGTCAACAGCGGCGATTTTGGGGTCAACGGCAGCGGTTTTGGGGTTTCGGTCTGGGGGGTGCTGACATGCCCCCCCCCCGCACCCCCCCAGGCATCCTGGCCCTGCAGCTGCCCCCGGGGGGGCTCAACGCCGAGTCCTACAGATGAGAACCAGTCCCCTCCGCCCCCTAAATGCGCCCCCAGCCCCACAAATGCCCCCAGAACCCCCCAAATTGCCCCCCCCCCAATTTATTCCCCCCCCCCCAGCGCCTGCCTCCACCTGGCCGAGATGCAGCGTCGGGTGCGGGAGGCACTGGCGGAACGCGAGCGGCTGCTGCGGGCACGGGTAGGACGGCGGGGGGTACAAAATTGTGGGGGGGCACCAAGGGGGGTGTGGTCCATGGGGCTTGGGGGGACCGCAAGGGTTGGGGGGAACCAAAATGAGGGGAAAACCAAGTGTGCGGGGTGCGCTTGCCGGGGGGACGCATTTGCGGGGCGCACCGGGGGGGGAACCAAAATGAGGGGGGAACCAAGTGTGCGGGGTGCGGTTGCCGGGGGGACGCATTTGCGGGGCGCACCGGGGGAGGAACCAAAATGAGGGGGGAACCAAGTGTGCGGGGTGCTGTTGCCGGGGGGACGCATTTGCGGGGAGCACCGAGGGGGGTCCATGGGGCTTGAGGGGAACCCAAGGGGGGGGGGGGGGGAACCAAAATGAGGGGGGAACCAAGTGTGCGGGGTGCGGTTGCCAGGGG